>NC_057807.1:108655132-108724934 GCF_018294505.1 Triticum aestivum
CAATCAGACATATCGCTCACCGCATCCTCTTGGTCGTCTCCAGAAGCTTCACTAGCGCCACTGTCGTTGTGGCTGGCCTCACCCTCGTCGTCGTTGGCATCGTCTTCGCCGCCGTTCATCACGTCACCTTCATCAGCAGCGACAACCACCCCGTCATCATCAGAGGTGAAGGCCCGGACAAGTGCATCCACGTTGTCCTCCACCCACCGCGCCAGGTTGCCTCGGATGGCCTCGGGCACCAGGGCGATGGCGGCGTTGAAGTCAAAGTGGGGGTCGATGTTCTGGAGATGGCTGAAGACACGGGAGAGTGCCCATGCGAGTAGGCCGAGGCTCCTCTCCTCGACAAGATGACGAGCCCTCTCAGAGCGATTCTCCAGATGCGTCACCACATCAGTGAAGAATTGGAGATTACCGGTGGAGCTGGTCACGTGAGGCTGCTCAGCGGCCACATCACAAATACTGCCCAAGGCCGCGTTGGCCCTTTCCCTGAGTGTTCGGAGCATGGGGCTATGCATGTGCTCCAGCGTCCGCCGCTGGCGAATCTCATCTTCGTTCCGCAACGCAACGGGCTCGGTGTCATCAACCCTCCATTGGAGGAGAAGCAGCTCGGCACGGGAGTAGGCCAGCTCAGCCTGCGCTGTGCCTAAGGCGGCTGTGGTGCCCTCAGCATGCTGCGTTGCTTCGGTCAGCTTGGTCCTAAGAGCAGCAGTCCTGCCCGCAGCTTCGGCCTTGATCAACTCCAACCTCTCTTCATACTCGCGCTCAAGACCCGCGCGAGCTTCTACCACGCGACGGTCAATCTCTTCTTGGATTCGGACCTCCTACGCGCCAACATCGTCCTCCGCCTGGGTAACCTGGCGCTCCCTCATCTCCAACCATTCAAGATCGAGGTTGCGCTTGGCAGCCTCCAGCGTCAGTGCTTCCTCACGCTTCTGGAGCTCCTCCTCTTCGGCGGGCGCCCCTTTCAGCGATGCAAGGAAAGCTTGGCGCAGCTCCACTTGCTGCTCTAGGGAATTGCACCAGGCTTGAAGCTCCCACGCACGCTCCTCCGTGATCTCGCGTTGTCGGTCTGCCTCTTGAGCCTCCTCAATGGCTCCGGAGCAGGCCTTTCGCGAGGCTGCAAGAGATGCTTCGGCCTTTGCATTGTTAAGATCGCGCTGGTGGCGCGCAAGACTGACAACCACCTTCAGCTTGACCTTCAGCTTCAAGACATGCATCTGTATCCGCGAGCTCTCCATCAAGCTGGCTCATTGCGTCCGTCGCCTTCTGGAGAAACTCTCGGCGGATGGCGCTGCGCTCCCGCGCATGCCTGAGCACGTCGTCCACATCGTCCTCCACCATCAGCGTCAGCGGAGGGACCTGAAGTGGTTTGGCCCCTCTTAGCAGGGGGCTGGGGGCTGGCGCCCCCATGATCGTCGGATGGGCCACGCGAGGGACCCAGCCCGGTGTTGATCCATCCCCAGAAGAGGAGCCGCAGATCAACTTCAACCACTCGCCGTCCATGATCAGGGGAGGAGCCCGGGGCAAGCTGGTTGTGCCTCGGGAAAGCTCACGAAGGAAGAGCGGCGAGCGCACAGGCTCAAGGCACACCGCGGGTCGGCCCACCTCTCCGGCCAAACTCGCGTCGAGGGTGGCGCTCAGGCTCAAGACGGTCAAGGTCAGCGATGAAGATGAAGCCTGAGGAGATGGCTTGTCGGCCGGCTCCGCATGCTCGGCAGGAGGGATCCTGAAAGACCACAATCAGCAAAGGGAACAACAAACAAGGAGTTACAAGAAGGAGGAACTTACTCGTCTATGGCAATGTACTTCCTGTGCTTCAACGGGCGGCAGGGGTGATCACTGCCACCCGAAGCCTCCTGCCTCTTGCGAAGGGCGTCGAAGTCTATGCGGAACCGACCCAAGCTCTCGACGTGAGGGCCGACGCGTGGCGTGGACGAAGAAGTACCAAGGCGACTTGCATCAAGGGCGCCAGGCTGGGAGGAGCGATCAGGTACCACCTCTTGGTGGCTTGCCGAGGCCTCGGGAGTTTCGGCCTCGGGAGCCGCACGCTGCGGCCCCTCATCAGCTACCACCTCAGGGCAGGTTTCGCAAGCTCCGCTGGATGACGCCTCGGGAGCTCCACATGACATCGGCGTCTCGACACCAGATCCCCCAGCTTCCGGTGATGCTTGCCTCCCTGCACCACCTCCTGAGGCAGGATCAACGTGGGCGACGGGGAGAGGAGCCACGACAACTGGATTCTCACGGGGCCCCACGAGGTCTGCTGGGCGCAACCCCCATTCGTCGAAGCGGGGCATCTGCCTCGCGAACTCGGCCCTGCTCAAGCAAAGATACAAGAGGCCGCCCCCATGCCGGATGCTGCCCGGAGAGGGGTCGCCAATCAAGACTTTCAGCACCTTCCTCAGCATTTCAGGTGCAAGATCCCCCTCCTGGAGCCTCATGCGGTCTTGATGCCCAGTCAGGGTCCACATCGGATGGGAGTGGCGCTGGAGAGGAGCGATGCGACACTGGAGGAACTCCTTCACCACCTGGGGCGTCGTGACACCAAGCGTCCTCAACCTCTCGAATCGGCGCCAGATAAAAGCGAGCTTGGGGCTCGTGAGCTTCTCGTGACCCCAGCCTGGATTGGGGATAACAGGAAATGTCGGGTGCGTGAGCAGGGGGCTGGGCACCCCGACATCCACGTACAGCCACCACTCCCGAAACCCGCTCATGGAAGGGGCAGGCCAAAATCAATCCCCGAGGCGGCCGTCTCTGGCACGGCCTGGAAGCTCACGCACCCCGAGCACTGCGATGGGTCGGTCAGGCACAGGGAGAAGAAGTGGCGCAGGAGAGCAATGGAAGGAGCAATGCCCACCATGGCTTCGCAGACGAAGGCGAAGACAACAAGAAGAGTAATGGATTGGGGACCGAGATGCATCATATGGATCCGGTAGTGGGAAAGCACCGTACTGAAGAAGGTGGAGAAAGGGGGAACCAGGCCCGCCCATGGGACGCGGGCCAAGCCGTCGTCCTTCCACACTCATTGAAGCTAGAGGCGAGGGCGGAGCGGACCTTATCCAAGGCTTTCGGATTGAGTATGAGAGACCGGTCGACGGCGGGCACAGCTGCCGGAGTCGAGCTGGCTAAAGGAGCGGGCTTCTTCCATTTCTCCTTTTTTGTTGGTTCCATGGCAACGGGAGGGGGGCAGATCTCAAGTCGGATTGGAGGCAGAAACAGAGGCTCAAGGAAGAAAGGGGAACAGGAAGCATGCGGGCAGCAAGGAGAGAATAACTGTGTACAGTTTCGTGGCCGCCTAGCCGGGCGGATATTGGGGGAGCGTGGGGAAGTGGAGACGCCCACGTCCAATCAACTGCCACGCGGCGTCCAAGGCCGCAGGCTGTTGGGGCCCGCGGCGCTCCACACTTGCCCTTTCGCTTCGTTGCTAAGCCAAGTCCTAGTGCGCCTTGGTCCCGGGGGCTACTGTCGGCGTTCTGGGAACGGGGGTCCCTAGACTTGCCTGCCTGCAGCCTGTGGCGTGGCTCAAGGGGTGGCCTAGTACGGCCCATCTTCATCAACTCAAGCTCAAGACCCTCACGAGGGGCCAAGCCTCGTGGGGTGGACGACGCAAGGCTTCCTCAGGAACGGCCTCACCAGGCAGGCTCGCGAGGAGGAGGAGAGATCAAGGCAGGGGTACCTCGCGAGGTGCCCATGATGCAAGCCATCACGAATGAGACCAGGCGAGCGCCAGGCGGGCGCCAGCCTGCGCAGTGTCCTTGTTTCCTCTTTTGTGCAAAGGGGGCAAGCGCAGACGCGTAGTACCGAGGCATCAAGCAAAGGTTACCATTTCGGTGCAACGAGACCAAGACCAGCAGAGCGACAGGACAGAGGTCACCGAGGAGCCCAAGACGGCGTCATCGCTAGTGCCTTTGGCAGCCAAAGACCAACTTTAGTCAGGATAACTTGTACTAGATGTTCCCCTTCAAAATGGCCGTTGTTGGCTCCCTTCCTGCTCAATATTTGGGAAGAGGACCAGGGCCTCTATATATAGAGATAGCCATCTAGAAGGTAGCTGGATCTCACCTAGAGCCAACAGAGACGGAGCAATTCCTCTCCAAGCACACCACCACAAGAACACCCCTCGCGAGGCTGTTCTTCCTCTGTACTGCTCCTCATCAGCCCCAGAGGCAATCCACCACACCACACACTGGATTAGGGTATTACACCATAATGGTGGCCCGAACCAGTATAAACTTTATGTCCCTTGTGTTGTTCATCGTGTAGCTTAGATTCGCAGCAAGGCGTTGGGACGTGGACCGGTAGGAGGAAGATCTTCGCGCGCACCCCAGAGTTCGAACTTTAAGGGTTTTCCCGGAATCCGATATCCGACACTCTTCCTAACAAAGCACCTTACCGCGTCAACCCCAAAGAAACCAAGGAAATACAAAGGCAAGTACAAGAACTCATTGACAATGGGTATGTGCGTGAAAGCTGAAGTCCTTGTGCCGTACTGGTCATACTAGTGCCTAAGAAAGATGGTAGTTTTCGCATGTGTTCTGAGTGTCGTCCTATCAATGCTATCACCGTTCGTTATCGATATCCTATTCCACGCCTTGATGATATGTTAGATGAGCTTAGCGGAGCCACTATTTTCTCTAAAATTGATCTTAAAAGTGGCTATTACCAAATCCGCATACAAGAAGGCGACGAATGGAAAACCGCTTTTAAAACCAAGTTTGGTTTGTCTGAGTGGCGAGTCATTCATGTGGGCTTATACGAAGCACCCGACACCTTTATGCATGTGATGCATTTTATTCTCCGTCCCTACATTGGCGTTTTTGTTATGGTCTATTTTGACGATATACTTGTTTTTAGCAGATCTCTCAAAGATCATGTCACCCATGTTAGAACAGTTTTGCAAACTCTAAGAAAAGAGCACCTTTATGCTAATATGGACAAATGAATTTTTGGCGTTAATAAGCTTGTTTTCTTGGGTTTCATTGTGTCTTCTAAGGGTGGTAATGTAGATGAATCCAAGACAAATGCTATTAAAACTTGGCCACAACCAACCAACTTGCAACAAGTGCGAAGTTTCCTTGGCTTAGCCGGTTTCTATCATAGATTCGTTAAGGATTTTAGCACCATTGCATCTCCCTCGCATGCCTTGAGTAATAAGAATGCACCTTTTGTTTGGGGACCATCCCAAGATACCGCATTTAATGAACTTAAAAATTTGCTTACACACGCTCCTGTGCTTGCTTTGCCCAATTTTGACAAAACTTTTGAAGCTCATTGCGATGCTAGTGGAAATGGTATAGGAGGTGTGTTAATGCAAGAGAAGCGCCCCATAGCTTACTTTAGTGAGAAACTTTTCGGAGCGGAACTTAACTATCCCATCTATGACATGCTTTAGTGCGAGTTTTGCGTGAGTGGGAACATTATCTTCGCCCTCATGAATTTGTCATTCATACTGATGACCCACAAGTATAGGGGATCTATCATAGTCCTTTCGATAAGTAAGAGTGTTGAACCCAACGAGGAGCAGAAGGAAATGACAAGCGGTTTTCAGTAAGGTATTCTCTGCAAGCACTGAAATTGTAGGTAACAGATAGTTTTGTGATAAGATAATTTGTAACGGGTAACGAGCAATGAAAGTAAATAAAGTGCAGCAAGGTGGCCCAATCCTTTTTGTAGCAAAGGACAAGCCTGGACAATTTCTTATAATGAGAAAAGCGCTCCCGAGGACACATGGGAATTATCGTCAAGCTAGTTTTCATCACGCTCATATGGTTTGCTTTCGGTACTTTGATAATTTGATATGTGGGTGGACTGGTGCTTGGGTACTGCCCTTTCTTGGACAAGCATCCCACTTATGATTAACACCTATTGCAAGCATCCGCAACTACAAAAGAAGTATTAAGGTAAACCTAACCATAGCATGAAACTAGTGGATCCAAATCAGCCCCTTACCAAGCAACACATAAAGTAGGGTTTAAGCTTTTGTCACTCTAGCAACCCATCATCTACTTATTACTTCCCAATGCCTTCCTCTAGGCCCAAATAATGGTGAAGTGTCATGTAGTCGAAGTTCACATAACACCACTAGAGGAGAGACAACATACATCTCATCAAAATATCGAATGAATACCAAATTCACATGACTACTAATAGCAAGACTTCACCCATGTCCTCAGGAACAAATGTAACTACTCACAAAGCGTATTCATGTTCATGATCAAAGGAGTATTAATATGCAATAAGGATCTGAACATATGATCTTCCACCAAGTAAACCAATTAGCATCAACTACAAGGAGTAATCAACACTACTAGCAACCCACAGGTACCAATTTGTGGTTTTGATACAAGATTGGATACAAGAGATGAACTAGGGTTTTGAGAGGAGATGGTGCTGGTGAAGATGTTGATGGATATTGACCCCCTCCCGATGACATGATCGTTGGTGATGACGATGGTGATGATTTCCCCCTCCCGGAGGGAAGTTTCCCCGACAGAACAGCTCCGCCGGAGCCCTAGATTGGTTCCGCCAAGGTTCCGCCTCGTGGCGGCGGAGTTTCATCCTGTAAGCTTGCTTATGATTTTTTCCAGGGTAAAAGCCTTCATATAGCAGAAGATGGGCACCGAAGGGCCAACAGGGGGCCCAGGAGACAGGGGCGCGCCCAGTAGGGGGGCGCCCCCACCCTCCTGGCCAGGGTGTGGGCCCCCTCTGGTATTTTCTTCCCTCAATAATTCTTATGAATTCCAAAAATGACTTCCATGGAGTTTCAGGATTTTTGTAGCTGTGCAAAATAGGTTTCCAATATTTGGTCCTTTTCAAGCCAGAATCCCAGCTGCCGGCATTCTCCCTCTTCATGGTAAACCTTGTAAAATAAGAGAGAATAGCCATAAGTATTGTGACATAACGTGTAATAACAGCCCATAATGCAATAAATATTGATATAAAAGCATGATGCAAAATGGACGTATGACATACCTATTGGGGAACGTAGTAATTTCAAAAAATTCCTACAACCGCGCAAGATCTATCTAGGAGATGCATAGCAACGAGAGGGGAGAGTGTGTCCACGTACCCTCGTAGACCGAAAGCGGAAGCATTTAGTTAACGCGGTTGATGTAGTCGACCGTCTTCACGATCCAACCAATCCAAGCACCGAACATACGACACCTACGCGTTCAGCACACATTCAGCCCGATGAAGTCCCTCGAGCTCTTGATCCAGTTGAGGACGAGAGAGAGTTCCATCAGCACGACGACGTGGCGGCGGTGATGATGATGTTACCAATGCAGGGCTTCGCCTAAGCACTACGGCGATAAGATCGAGGTGTGTAACTATGGAGGGTGGCACCACACACGGTTAAGAGATAATTTGGTATGTTCTAGGGTGCCCCCTGCCCTCGTATATAAAGGAAGGAGGGGGAGGCCGGCTGGCCTATGCTAGGCGCATCGGGAGAGGGGAGTCCTACTAGTACTCCAAGTCCTAGTAGGATTCCACCTAAAGGAGAGGGGGAAGGAAGGGAGAGGGGGGCCGCGCTCCCAACCCATTGTCCAAATCAAACTAGGCTTGGGGGGGGGGGGAGCGCCACCTCCTGGCCGCTGCCTCCTCTTCCCACTAAGGCCCCGAAGGCCTAACAACTCCCCGGGGGTTTCCGGTAACCTCCCGGTACTCCGGAAAATACCTGAACCACTCCGGAACCATTCCGGTGTCCGAATATAACCTTCCAATATAACGTCATGTCCATGACGTCCGTTTCGAGACTCCACGTCACATCCATGATCTCATCCGGGACTCCGAACAAACTTCGGTCATCAAAACACATAACTCATAATACAAATCGTCATCGAACGTTAAGTGTGCGGACCCTACGGGTTCGAGAACTATGTAGACATGACCAAGACACATCTCCGATAAATAACCAATAGTGGAACCTGGATGCTCATATTGGCTCCCATATATTCTACAAAGATATTTATCGGTCAAACCGCATAACAACATACGTTGTTCCCTTTGTCATCGGTATGTTACTTGCTCGAGATTCGATCCTCGGTATCATCATACCTAGTTCAATCTCATTATCGGAAGTCTCTTTACTCATTCCATAATGCTTCATCCCACAACTAACTCATTATTCACATTGCTTGCAAGGCTTATAGTGATGAGCATTATCGAGAGGGCCCAGAGATACATCTCTGAAACATGGAGTGACAAATCCTAATCTTGATCTATGCCAACCCAACAAACACCTTCGGAGACACCTTTAGAGCATCTTTATAATCACCCAATTATGTTGTGAGGTTTGATAGCACACAAGGTATTCCTCCGGTATTTAGGAGTTTCATAATCTCATAGTCTGGGGAACATGTATACGTCATGAAAAAAGCAGTAGCAATGGAACTGTAATGATCATAATGCTAAGCTAACGGATGGGTCTTGTCCATCACATCATTCTCCTAATGATGTGATCCCGTTCATCAAATGACAACACATGTCTATGCTTAGGAAACATAACCATATTTGATTAACGAGCTAGTGAAGTAGAGGCTTACTAGGGACACTATGTTTTGTCTATGTATTCACACATGTACTAAGTTTCCAGTTAATACAATTCTAGCATGAATAATAAACATTTATCATGATATAAGGAAATAAATAATAACTTTATTATTGCCTCTAGGGCATATTTCCTTCAGTCTCCCACTTGCACTAGAGTCAACAATCTTGATTACAAAGTAATGATTCTAACACCCATGGAGTCTTGGTGCTGATCATGTTTTGCTAGTGGAAGAGGCTTAGTTAATGTGTATGCAACATTCAGATCCGTATGTATTTTGCAAATCTCTATGTCTCCCTCCGACACTTGATGACAGATGGAATTGAAGCATCTCTTGATGTGCTTGGTTCTCTTGTGAAATCTGGATTCCTTTGCCAAGGCAATTGCACGAGTATTGTCACAAAAGATTTTCATTGGACCCAATGCACTAGGTATGACACCTAGATCGGATAAGAACTCCTTCATCCAGACTCCTTCATTTGTTGCTTCCGAAGCAGCTATGTACTCTGCTTCACATGTAGATCCCGCCATGACGCTCTGTTTGGAACTGCACCAACTGGCAGCTCCACCATTCAATAAAAATACGTATCCAGATTGCAACTTAGAGTCATCCGGATCAGTGTCAAAGCTTGCATCGATGTAACCATTTACAACAAGATCTTTGTCACCTCCATAAACAAGAAACCTATCCTTAGTCCTTTTCAGGTATTTCAGGATGTTCTTGACCGCTGTCCAGTGCTCCACTCCTGGATTACTTTGGTACCTTCCTGCTATACTTATAGCAAGGCACACATCAGGTCTCGTACACAACATTGCGTACATGATAGAACCTATGGCTGAGGTATAGGGAATGACTCTTGTTTTTCTCTCTATCTTCTGCAGTGGCCAGGCATTGAGTCTGACTCAACCTCACACCTTGTAACACATGCAAGAACCCTTTCTTTGACAGATCCATTTTGAACTTCTTCAAAACTTTATCAAGGTATGTGCTTTGTGAAAGTCCAATTAAGCGTCTTGATCTATCTCTATAGATCTTGATGCCCAATATGTAAGCAGCTTCACCGAGGTCTTTCATTGAAAAACTCTTATTCAAATATCCACATATGATATTAGAAATGCTACAAAGCTCCCACTCATTTTCTTGTAAATACAGGCTTCTCCAAAAGTCTATATAAAACCATATGCTTTGATCACACTATCAAAGCGTTTATTCCAACTCCGAGAGGCTTGCACCAGTCCATAAATGGATCGCTGGAGCTTGCACCCTTTGTTAGCACCCTTTGGATCGACAAAACCTTCTGGTTGCATCATATACAACTTTTCTTCCAAAAATCCATTTAGGAATGCAGTTTTGACATCCATTTGCCAAATTTCATAATCATAAAATGCGGCAATTGCTAACATGATTCGGACAGACTTAAGCATCGCTACGGGTGAGAAAGTCTCATCGTAGTCAACTCCTTGAACTTGTCGAAAACCGTTTGCAACAAGTTGAGCTTTGTAGACAGTAACATTACCGTTAGTGTCAGTCTTGTTCTTGAAGATCCATTTATTTTCTATGGCTTGCCGATCGTCGGGCAAATCCATCAAAGTCCATACTTTGTTCTCATACATGGATCCCATCTCAGGTTTCATGGCCTCAAGCCATTTCGCGGAATCTGGGCTCATCATCGCTTCCTCATAGTAAGTAGGTTCATCATGATCTAGTAACATGACTTCCAAAACAGCATTACCGTACCATTCTGGTGCAGACCATACTCTGGAAGACCTACGAGGTTTGGTAGTAATTTGATCTGAAGTTTCATGCTCATCATCATTAGCTTCCTCACTAATTGGTGTAGGAATCACTGGAACTAATTTCTGTGATGAACCACTCTCCAATTCGGGAGAAGATACAATTACCTCATCAAGTTCTACTTTCCTCCCACTCAGTTGTTTCGAGAGAAACTCCTTGTCTAGAAAGGATCCATTCTTAGCAACAAAGGTTTTGCCTTCGGATATGTAATAGAAGGCGTACCCAACAGTTTCCTTTGGGTATCCTATGAAGACGCACTTCTCCGATTTGGGTTCGAGCTTATCAGGTTGAAGCTTTTTCACATAAGCATCACAGCCGCAAACTTTAAGAAACGACAACTTTGGTTTCTTGCCAAACCATAGATCATAAGGCATCGTCTCAACGGATTTTGATGTTGCCCTATTTAAAGTGAATGCATCCGTCTCTAAAACATAACCCCAAAATGATAGCGGTAAATCAGTAAGAGACATCATAGATCGCACCATATCCAATAAAGTTTGGTTACGATGTTCGGACACACCATTACGCTGTGGTGTTCCAGGTGGCGTGAGTTGCGAAACTATTCCACATTGTTTTAAATGAAGACCAAACTCGTAACTCAAATATTCGCCTCCACGATCAGATTGTAGAAACTTTATTTTCTTGTTATGATGATTTTCCACTTCACTCTGAAATTCTTTGAACTTTTCAAATGTTTTAGACTTTTGCTTCATTAGGTAGATATAACCATATCTGCTTAAATCATCTGTGTAGGTAAGAAAATAACGATACCCACCACGAGCCTCAACACTCATTGGACCGCATACATCGGTATGTATTATTTCCAATAAGTCAGTAGCTTGTTCCATTGTTTCGGAGAACGGAGTTTTAGTCATCTTGCCCATGAGGCATGGTTCGTTAGCACTAAGCGATTCATACTCAAGTGATTCCAAAAGCCCGTCAGCATGGAGTTTCTTCATGCGCTTTACACCAACATGACCTAAACGGCAGTGCCACAAATAAGTTGCACTATTATTATCAACTTTGCATCTTTTGGCTTCAATATTATGAACATGTGTATCTCCACGATCAAGATTCAATAAAAAATAGACCACTCAACAAGGGTGCAAGACCATAAAAGATATTACTCATATAAATAGAACAACCATTATTCTCTGATTTAAATGAATAACTGTCTCACATCAAACAAGATCCAAATATAATGTTCATGCTCAACGCTGGCACCAAATAACAATTATTCAAGTTTAAAACTAATCCCGAAGGTAGATGTAGAGGTAGCGTGCCGACAACGATCACATCAACCTTGGAACCATTTCCCATGCGCATCATCACCTCGTCCTTAGCCAATCTTCATTTAATCCATAGCCCCTGTTTCGAGTTGCAAATATGAGCAACAGAACCAGTATCAAATACCCAGGTGCTACTATGAGCATTAGTAAGGTACACATCAATAACATGTATATCAAATATACCTTTCACTTTTCCATCCTTCTTATCCGCCAAATACTTGGGGCAATTCCGCTTCCAATGACCAGTCCCTTTGCAGTAGAAGCACTCAGTTTCAGGCTTAGGTCCAGACTTGGGCTTCTTCCCTTGAGCAGCAACCTGCTTGCCGTTCTTCTTGAAGTTCCCCTTCTTCCCTTTGCCATTTTTCTTGATGCTCCTTCTTGATTTCTACCTCCGCATCCTTTAGCATTGCAAAGAGCTCGGGAATCGTTTTCGTCATCCCTTGCATATTATAATTCATCACGAAGCCTTTATAGCTTGGTGGCAGTGATTGAAGAACTTTGTCAATGACACTATCATTGGGAAGATTAACTCCCAACTGAGTCAAGTGATTATGGTACCCAGACATTCTGAATATGTGTTCACTAACAGAACTATTCTCCTCCATTTTGCAGCTATAGAATTTGTTGGAGACTTCGTATCGCTCAACTCGGGCATTTTCTTGAAATATCAACTTCAACTCTTGGAACATCTCATATGCTCCATGATGTTCAAAACGTCTTTGAAGTCCTAATTCTAAGCCGTAAAGCATGGCACACTGAACTATCGAGTAGTCATCAACTTTGCTCTGCCAGACGTTCACAACGTTCGCAGTTGCGTCTGCAGCAGGCCTGGCACCTAGCGGTGCTTCCAGGACGTAATTCTTCTATGCAGCAATGAGGATAATCCTCAAGTTACGGACCCAGTCTGTGTAATTTCTACCATCATCTTTCAACTTAGGTTTCTCTAGGAACACATTAAAATTCAAAGGAACGGTAGCACGGGCCATTGATCTACAACAACATAGACATGCAAAAACTATCAGGACTAAGTTCATGATAAATGAAAGTTCAATTAATCATATTATTTAAGAACTCCCACTTAGATAGACATCCCTCTAGTCATCTAAATGATCATGTGCTCCAAATCAACTAAACCATGTCCCATCATCACGTGAGATGGAGTAGTTTTCAATGGTGAACATCACTATGTTGATCATATCTACTATATGATTCACGCTCGACCTTTCGGTCTCCAGTGTTCCGAGGCCATATCGGCATATGCTAGGCTCTTCAAGTTTAACCCGAGTATTCTGCATGTGCAAAACTAGCTTGCACCCGTTATATGTGAACGTAGAGCTTATCACACCCGATCATCACGTGGTGTCTCGGCACGACGAACTGTAGTAACGATGCATACTCAGGGAGAACACTTATACCTTGAAATTTAGTAAGGGTTCATCTTATAGTGCTACCGTCGTACTAAGCAAAAAAAGATGCATACAAGATAAACATCACATTCAATCAAAATATGTGACATGATATGGCCATCATCATCTTGTGCTCATGATCTGTATCACTGAAGCATCGTCATGATATCCATCGTCACCATCTTGACACCTTGATCTCCGTTGTAGTATCGTTGTCGTCTCGCAAACTATTGCTACTACGACTATCACTACCACTTAGTGATAAAGTAAAGCAATTACATGGCGATTGCATTTCATACAATAAAGCGACAACCATATGGCTCCTGCCAGTTGCCGATAACTTTGTTACAAAACATGATCATCTCATACAACAATTTATATCTCATCATGCCTTGACCATATCGCATCACAACAAGCCCTGCAAAAACAAGTTAGACCTCCTCTACTTTGTTGTTGCAAGTTTTACGTGGCTGCTATGGGCTTATAGCAAGAACCGTTCTTACCTACGCACCAAAAACACAATGATTTTTCGTCAAGTGTGCTGTTTTAACCTTCAACAAGGACCGGCCGTAGTCAAACTCAATTCAACTATAGTTGGAGAAACAGACACATGCCAGCCACCTATGTGCAAAAGCACGTCGGTAGAACCAGTCTCATGAACGCGGTCATGTAATGTCGGCCCGGGCCGCTTCATCCAACAATACCACCGAATCAAAGTAAGACGTTGGTGGTAAGCAGTATTGTTGGAAATATGCCCTAGAGGCAATAATAAAATGGTTATTATTAAGTTTCCTTGTTCATGATAGTTGTCTGTTGTTCATGCTATAATTGTATTAACCGAAAACCTTAATACATGTGTGAATACATAGACCGTAATATGTCCCTAGTATTCCTCTAGTTGACTAGCTCATTGATCAACAGATGGTTGTGGTTTCCTTACCATGGACATTGGATGTCCCTGATAATGGGATCACATCATTAGGAGAATGATGTGATGGACAAGACCCAATCCTATGCATAGCACAATATCGTGTAGTTCGTTTGCTAAGAGCTTTTCTAATGTCAAGTATCATTTCCTTAGACCATGATATTGTGCAACTCCCGGATACCGTAGGAATGCTTTGGGTGTACCAAATGTCACAATGTAACTGGGTGGCTACAAAGGTGCACTACAGGTATCTCCGAAAGTGTCTGTTGGGTTGGCACGAATCGAGACTGGGATTTGTCACTCCGTATGACGGAGAGGTATCTCTGGGCCCACTCGGTAATGCATCATCATAATGAGCTCAATGTGACTAAGGAGTTAGTCACGGGATCATGCGTTATAGAACGAGTAAAGAGACTTGCTGGTAACGAGATTGAACGAGGTATAGGGATACCGACGATCGAATCTCAGGCAAGTAATATACCGGTTGACAAAGGGAATTGTATACGGGATTGATTGAATCCCGACATCATGGTTCATACGATGAGATAATCATGGAACATGTGGGAGACAACATGGGTATCCAGATCTCGCTGTTGGTTATTGGCCAGAGAGATGTCTCGGTCATGTCTGCATGGTTCCCGAACCCGTAGGATCTACACACTTAAGGTTCGATGACGCTAGAGTTGTTATGGGAAATAGTATGTGGTTACTGAAGGTTGTTCGGAGTCCCAGATGAGATCCTGGACATCATGAGGAGTTACGGAATGGTCCGGAGATAAATATTTATATATGGGAAGTCCAGTTTCAGTCACTGGAATGGTTTTAGGGGTTATCAGTATTGTGCCGGGACCACCGAAAGGTGTCCGAGGGTCCACCGGGTGGGGCCACCTGCCCTGGGGACTCAATGGGCTGAACAAGGGTGGGAACCAGCCCCTAATGGGCTGGTGCACCCCCCAAGGGCCCAAGGTGCCTAGGGTTGAAAACCCTAAGGGTGGGGGCGCCTCCCACCAAACTTGGGGGGCAAGTCCCCCCCTTGGCCGCCCCCCCCTTAGATGAGATCTAAGGGGGCCGCCCCCCTCTCCCTTCCCCTATAAATAGTGGTGGGGGTGGGAGGGCTGCCGCACCCCTTCCCCTGGCGTAGCCCCTCCCCCCTCTAACACTTCCTCCTCCTCCATAGATCTTGGCGAAGCCCTGCAGAAAATGCACAAGCTCCACCACCACGCCGTCGTGCTGCCGGAGCTCTCCCTCAACTTCTCCTCTCCCCTTGCTGGATCAAGAAGGAGGAGACGTCCCCGGGCTTTACGTGTGTTGAACGCGGAGGTGCCATCCGTTTGGCGCTAGATTGGATCTTCCGCGATTTGAATCGCCACAAGTACGACTCCATCAACCGCGTTCTTGCAACGCTTCCGCTTAGCGATCTTCAAGAGGTATGAAGATGCACTCCCTCTCTCTCTAGTTGCTAGCATCTCCTAGATTGATCTTGGTGACATGTAGGAAAATTTTGAATTATTGCTACGTTCACCAATAGTGGCATCATGAGCTAGGTCTATGCGTAGATTCTATGCACGAGTAGAACACAAGTAGTTGTGGGCGATGGTTTGTTGAATTTGCTTACTGTTACTAGTCCTATCTTGGTTCGGCGGCATTGTGGGATGAAGCGGCCTGGACCGACCTTACACGTACGCTTACGTGAGATAGGTTCCACCGACTGAAATGCACTTGTTGCATAAGGTGGCTAGCGGGTGTCTGTATCTCCCACTTTAGTCGGGTCGGATTCGATGAAAAGTGTCCTTATGAAGGGTAAATAGAAATTGGCATATCACCATTGTGGCTTTTGCGTAGGTAAGAAACGTTCTTGCTAGAAACTCATAGCAGCCGGATAAAACATGCAACAACAATTAGAGGACGTCTAACTTAAAAATGCACCTTTTTTTGGGAACCATCCCAAGATACCGCATTTAATGAACTTAAAAATTTGCTTACACACGGTCCCGTGCTTGCTTTGCCCAATTTTGACAAAACTTTTGAAGCTCATTGCGATGCTAGTGTCAATGGTATAGGAGGTGTATTAATGCAAGAGAAGCGCCCCATAGCACACTTTAGTGAGAAACTTTTCGGAGCGCAACTTAACTATCCCATCTATGACAAGGAATTATATGCTTTAGTGCAAGTTTTGCGTGAGTGGGAACATTATCTTCGCCCTCATGAATTTGTCATTCATACCTGTTGGGGAACGTAGTAATTTCAGAAAAATTCCTACAATCATGCAAGATCTATCTAGGAGATGCATAGCAACGAGAGGGGAGAGTGTGTCCACGTACCCTCGTAGACCGAAAGCGGAAGCTTTTAGTTAACGCGGTTGATGTAGTCGAACGTCTTCACGATCCTACCCATCCAAGCACCGAACGTACGACACCTCCGGGTCCAGCACACGTTCAGCCCGATGATGTCTCTCGAGCTCTTGATCCAGTTGAGGATGAGGGAGAGTTTCGTTAGCACGACAGTGTGGCGACAGTGATGATGATGTTACCGGTGCAGGGCTTCGCCTAAGCACTACGGCGATATGATTGAGGTGTGTAACTGTGGAGGGGGGCACCGCACACGGTTAAGATATAACTTGGTTTGTTCTAGGGTGCCCCTCTTCCCTCGTATATAAAGGCGGGAGGGGGAGGCCGGCCGGCCTATGGTAGGCGCGCAGGGAGAGGGGAGTCCTACTAGGACTCCAAGTCCTAGTAGGATTCCAGCTAAAGGAGAGGGGGAAAGGAAGGGAGAGCGGGGCTGCGCCCCCAACCCCTTGTCCAAATCGGACTGGGCTTGGGTGGGTGCCACCTCCTGGCCGCTGCCTCCTCTTCCCACTAAGGCCGAACAACTCCCCGGGGGTTTCCGGTAACCTCCCGGTACTCCGGAAAATACCGGAACCACTCCGGAACCATTCCAGTGTCTGAATATAACCTTGCAATATATCAATCTTTATGTCTCGACCATTTAGAGACTCCTCGTCATGTCTGTGATCTCATCCGGGTCTCTGAACAAACTTCGGTCATCAAACACATAACTCATAATACAAATCATCATCGAACATTAAGCGTGCGGACCCTACGGGTTCGAGAACTAAGTAGACATGACTGAGACACATCACCGATCAATAACCAATAGCGGAACCTGGATGCTCATATTGGCTCCCATGTATTCTATGAAGATCTTTATCGGTCAAACCGCATACAACATACGTTGTTCCCTTTGTCATCGATATGTTGCTTGCCCGAGATTCGATTGTCGGTATCATCACACCTAGTTCAATCTCGTTACCAGCAAGTCTCTTTACTCGTTCCGTAATGCTTCATCCCACAACTAACTCATTAGTCACATTGCTTGCAAGGCTTATAGTGATGAGCATTACCGAGAGGGCCCAGAGATACCTCTCCGAAACACGGAGTGACAAATCCTAATCTCGATTTATGCCAACCCAACAAACACCTTCAGAGACACTTGTAGAGCATCTTTATAATCGCACAATTACGCTGTGAAGTTTGATAGCACACAAGGTGTTCCTCCGGTATTCGGGAATTACATAATCTCATAGTCTGAGGAACATGTATAAGTCATGAAGAAAGAAGTAGCAATGAAACTGTAACGATCATAATGCCAAGCTAATGGATGGGTCTTGTCCATCACATCATTCTTCTAATGATGTGATCCCGTTCATCAAATGACAACACATGTCTATGGTTAGGAAACATAACCATCTTTGATTAATGAGCTAGTCAAGTAGAGGCTTACTAGGGACACTATGTTTTGTCTATGTATTCACACATGTACTAATTTTCCGGTTAATACAATTCTAGCATGAATAATAAACATTTATCATGATATAAGGATATAAATAATAACTTTATGATTGCCTCTAGGGCATATTTCCTTCAATACGGACCATGAAACTCTTTAGTACCTTAAGGGTCAAACTAAGTTGAACAAGCGTCATGCTAAGTGGAGTGAATTCATTGAGTCTTTTACTTATGTCATGAAGTACATCAAAGGCAAAGAGAATGTTGTGGCATATGCGCTTTCTCGCAAATGCATGCTTGTTACTAAACTTGAATTGAATGTTATTGGCTTTGAGCATATAAAAGAGTTCTATGCACATGATCCTACTTTCTCTATTCCTTATGCAAAATGTTTGACGCATACATCTTGGGAACGCTATTACATCAAAGATGATTATCTAATGAGAGCTAACAAACTATGTATCCCCGAGTCTTCTCTCCGTTTGTTACTTTTGCAAGAATCTCATGGAGATGGACTTATGGGACACTTTGGACAAGACAAGACATTCGCTACGCTCTACAGGAACTACTTTTGGCCCAAGATATTCCATGATGTCTCACGCTTCACCAACCAATGCTCTACATGTCGCAAAGTTAAGTCTAAAGCTCAATCCCATGGTCTCTATATGCCACTCCCTATTCCATATTACCATAGGAAGATATTAGTATGGACATTGTGCTAGGTTTGCCTCGAAATCGAAATGGCAAAGATTATGTGTTTGTTGTTGTGAACCAATTCTTTAAAATGGATCATTTCATCCCATGCAACAAGATAGATGATGCTTCACATGTTGCAAATATTTTTTGTAGGGAAATCTTGCGCCTACATGGAGTGCCCAAGTGTTGGGGAACGCGGTAATTTCAAAATTTTCCTACGATCACGCAAGATCTATCTATGTGATGCATAGAAACGAGAGGGGAGAGTGTGCCCACGTACCCTCGTAGGCCGAAAGCAGAAGCATTTAGTTAACGTGGTTGATGTAGTCGAACGTCTTCATGATCCAACCGATCCAAGTACCGAACGTACGACACCTCCACGTTCAGCACACGTTCAGCTCAGGGACGTCCCTCGTACTCTTGATCCATTTCAGGCTAAGGGAGAGTTTGGTCAGCACGACGGCGTGGTGACGGTGATGATGAAGTTACCAGCGCAGGGCTTCACCTAAGCACTACGACGATATGACCGAGGTGTGTAACTGTGGAGGGGGGCACCGCACACGGCTAAACAATGTCAACTTGTGTGTCTATGGGGTGCCCCCCTCCCCATATATAAAGGAGTGGAGGAGGGGGGAGGGCCGGCCCTCTATGGCGCGCCCTGGAGGAGTCCTACTCCCACCGGGAGTAGGATCCCCCCTTCCCTAGTTGGACTAGGAGAGAAGGAAGGGGGGAGAGAGGGAGGAAGGAAAGGGGGGCACCGCCCCCCCCTTCCTAGTACAATTCGGACCAGAGGGGGAGGGGGCATGCGGCCTGCCTAGGCTGCCCCTCTCTCTCTCCACTAAAGCCCATTAGGGCCCATATACTCCCCAGGAGGGTTCCGATAACCCCCGGTACTCCGGTAAATGCCCGAACTTATCCGGAACCATTCCGATGTCCAAACATAGTCGTCCAATATATCAATCTTCATGTCTCAACCATTTTGTGACTCCTCATCATGTCCGTGATCACATCCGGATCTCCGAACTACCTTCGGTACATCAAAACACATAAACTCGTAATACCAATCGTCATCGAACATTAAGCGTGCGAACCCTACGGGTTCAAGAACTATGTAGACATGACCGAGCCACGTCTCCGGTCAATAATTAATAGCGGAACCTGGATGCTCATATTGGTTCCTACATATTCTACGAAGATCTTTATCGGTCAAATCGCATAACAACATACGTTGTTCCCTTTGTCATCGGTATGTTACTTGCCCGAGATTCGATCGTCGGTATCATCATACCTAGTTCAATCTCATTACCGGCAAGTCTCTTTACTCGTTCCGTAATACTTCATCCCGCAACTAACTCATTAGTCACAAAGCTTGCAAGGCTTATAGTGATGAGTATTACCGAGAGGGCCCAGAGATACCTCTCCGAAACATGGAGTGACAAATCCTAATCTTGATCTATGCCAACACAACAAACACCTTCAGAGACACCTGTAGAGCACCTTTATACTCACCCTTTTACAATGGGACGTTTGGTGGCACACAAAGTGTTCCTCCGGTATTTGGGAGTTGCATAATCTCATAGTCTGAGGAACTTGTATAAGTAAGGAAGAAAGCAGTAGCAATGAAACTGAAACAATCATAATGCTAAGCTAACAGATGGGTAATGTCCATCACATCATTCTCCTAATGATTTGATCCCATTCATCAAATGACAACACATGTCTATGGTCGGGAAACATAACCATCTTTGACTAACGAGCTAGTCAAGTAGAGGCATACTAGGGACTATTAGTTTTGTGTATGTATTCACACATGTACTAAGTTTCCAGTTAATACAATTCTAGCATGAATAATAAACATTTATCATGAATTAAGGAAATAAATAATAACTTTATTATTTCCTCTAGGGCATATTTCCTTTAGTCTCCCACTTGCACTAGAGTCAACAATCTAGTTCACATCACCATGTGATTTAACACCAATATTCACATCTGTATGTGATTAACACCCATAATTCACATCGTCATGTGACCAACACCCAAAGGGTTTACTAGAGTCAATAATCTAGTTCACATCACTACGTGATTAACACCCAAAGAGTACTAAGGTGTGATCATGTTTTGCTCATGAGAGAAGTTTAGTCAACGGGTCTGTCACATTCAGAGCCGTATGTGTTTTGCAAATATTCTATGTCTACAATGCTCTGCACGGAGCTACTCTAGCTAATTGCTCCGACTTTCAATATGTATCCAGATTGAGACTTAGAGTGATCTGTATCGGTGTAAAAGCTTGCATCGATGTAAATCTTTACGACGAGCTCTTTTATCACCTCCATAATCGAGAAATATTTCCTTAGTCCTCACTAAGCATAATCTTGACCGTTGTCCAGTGATCTATTCCTAGATCAAAATTGTACTCCCTTGCCAAACTCAGGGCAGGGTACACAATAGGTCTGGTACACAACACAACATACTTTATAGAACCTATGACTGTGGCATAGGGAATGACTTTCATTCTCTTTCTATTTTCTGCCGTGGTCGGGCTTTGAGTCTTACTCAACTTTACACCTTGTAACACAGGGAAGAACCCTTTCTTTGACTGATCCATTTTGAAATTCTTCAAAACTTTATCATGGTATGTGCTTTGTGAAAGTCCAATTAAGCATTTTGATCTATCTCTATAGATCTTGATGCCCCATATGTAAGCAGCTTCTCCAAGGTCTTTCATAGAAAAACTCTTATTCGGGTATCCCTTTATGCTATCCAAAAATTCTATATCATTTCCAATCAACAATATGTCATCTACATATAAGATTAGAAATGCTACAGAGCTCCCACTCACTTTCTTGTAAATACAAGCTTCTCCAAAAGTCTGTATAAAACCATATGCTTTGACCACACTATCAAAACGTTTATTCCAACTCCGAGAGGCTTGCACTAGTCCATAAATGGATCGCTGGAGCTTGCACACTTTGCTAGCACCCTTTGGATCAACAAAACCTTCCGGTTGCACCATATACAACTCTTCTTCCACAAATCCATTCAGGAATGTAGTTTTGACATCCATTTGCCAAATTTCATAATCATAAAATTTAGCAATAGCTAACATGATTCGGATAGACTTAACATCACTACGGATGAGAAAGTCTCATCGTAGTCAACTCCTTGAACTTGTCGAAAACCTTTCACAACAAGTCGAGCTTTGTAAACAGTAACATTACCGTCTGCGTCGGTCTTCTTCTTAAAGATCCATTTATTTTCTATGGCTTGCCGGTCATCGTGCAAGTCCACCAAAGTCTACACTCTATTCTCATACATGGATCCCATCTCAGATTTCATGGCCTCAAGCCATTTTGCGGAATCTGGGCTCATCATCGCCGCCTCATAGTTCGTAGGTTCATCATGGTCTAGTAACATGACTTCCAGAACTGGATTACCGTACCACTCCGGTGCGGATCTTACTCTGGAAGACCTACGAGGTTCGGTAGTAACTTGATCTGAAGCTTCATGATCATCATCATTAGCTTCCTCACTAATTGGTGTAGGAATCACAGGAACTGATTTCTACGATGAACTACTTTCCAATAAGGGAGCAGGTACAGTCACCTCATCAAGTTCTACTTTCCTCCCACTCACTTGTTTCGAGATAAACTCCTTCTCTAGAAAGGATCCATTCTTAGCAACAAAGATTTTGCCTTCGAATATGTGATAGAAGGTGTACCCTACAGTTTCTTTTGTGTATCATATGAAGAGGCACTTATCCGATTTGGGTTTGAGCTTATCAGGTTAAAGCTTTTTCACATAAGCATCACAGCCCCAAACTTTAAGAAACGACAACTTTGGTTTCTTGCCAAACCACAGTTCATAAGGTGTCGTCTCAACAGATTTTGATGACGCCCTATTTAAAGTGAATGTAGTCGTCTCTAGAGCATAACCCCAAAACGATAGCGGTAAATCAGTAAGAGACATCATAGATCGCACCATATCTAATAAAGTACGGTTATGACGTTCAGACACACCATTTCACTATGGTGTTCTAGGTGGTGTTAATTGTGAAACTATCCCATGTTGTTTCAAATAAAGACCTAACTCATAACTCAAATATTCTCATCCACGATTAGATCGTAGAAACTTTATTTTCTTGTTACGATGATTTTCCACTTCACTCTGAGATTCTTTGAACTTTTCAAATGTTTCAGACTTATGCTTCATTAAGTAGATATAACCATATCTGCTCAAATCATCTGTGAAGGTAAGAAAATAACGTTACCCGCCACGAGGATCAATACTCATTGGACCGCATACATCGGTGTATATTATTTCCAACAAGTCAGTAGCTCGTTCCATTGTTCCAGAGAACGGAGTTTTAGTCATCTTGCCCGTAAGGCACGGTTCGCAAGCACCAAGTGATTCATAATCAAGTGATTCCAAAAGTCCATCAGCATGGAGTTTCTTCATGCGCTTTACACCAATATGACCCAAACGGCAGTGCCACAAATAAGTTGCACTATCATTATTAAACTTCAATCTTTTGGCTTCAACACTATGAATATGTGTATCACTACTATCGGGATTCAACGAAAATAGACCACTCAGCAGGGGTGCATGACCATAAAAGATATTACTCATATAAATAGAACAACCATTATTCTATGATTTAAATGAATAACCATCTCGCATTAAACAAGATCCAGATATAATGTTCACGCTCAATGCTGGCACCAAATAACAATTATTTAGGTCTAATACTAATCCGATGGTATATGTAGAGGTAGCGTGCCGACCATGATCACATCGACTTTGGACCCATTTCCCACGCGCATCGTCACCTCGTCCTTAGCCAATCTTCACTTAATCCGTAGCCCCTGTTTCGAGTTGCAAATATGAGCAACGGAACCAGTATCAAATACCCAGGCGCTACTGCGAGCATTAGTTAAGTACACATCAATAACATGTATATCAAATATACCTTTCACTTTGCCATCCTTCTTATCGGCCAAATACTTGGGGCAGTTCTGCTTCCAGTGACCAGTCCCTTTGCAGTAGAAGCACTCAGTTTCAGGCTTAGGTCCAGACTTGGGTTTCTTCTCTTGAGCAGCAACCTTTTTGCCGTTCTTCTTGAAGTTCCCTTTCTACCCTTTGCCCTTTTTTTGAAACTAGTGGTCTTATTGACCATCAACACTTGAAGCTCCTTTTTGATTTCTACCTCCCCCTTGCATATTATAGTTCATCACAAAGCTCTTGTAGCTTGGTGGCAGTGATTGAAGAACTCTGTCAATGACACTATCATCAGGAATATTAACTCCCAGTTGAGTCAAGTGGTTGTGGTACCCAGACATTTTGAGTATGTGCTCACTGACAGAACTATTCTCCTCCATTTTGCAGCTGTAGAACTTGCTCGAGACTTCATATCTCTCAACTAGGGCATTTGCTTGAAATATTAACTTCAACTCTTGGAATATCTCATATGCTCCATGAAGTTCAAAACATTTTCGAAGTCCCGATTCTAAGCCGTAAAGCATGGCATAATAAACTATTGAGTAGTCATCAGCTTTGCTTTGCCAGATGTTCTTAACATCATCAGTAGCATCTGCAGCAGACCTGGCACCTAGCGGTGCTTCCAGGACGTAATTCTTCTCTGCAGCAATGAGGATAATCCTCAAGTTACGGACCCTGTCCGTGTAGTTGCTGCCATCATCTTTCAACTTAGCTTTCTCTAGGAACATATAAAAACATGGGGAAGCTACAATGCGAGCTATTGATCTACAACATAATTTGCAAAATACTACCAGGACTAAGTTCATGATAAATTAAAGTTCAATTAATCATATTACTTAAGAACTCCCACTTAGATAGACATCCCTCTAATCATTTAAGTGATCACGTGATCCAAATCAACTAAACCATGTCCGATCATCACGTGAGATGGAGTAGTTTTCAATGGTGAACATCACAATGTTAATAATATCTACTATATGATTCACGCTCGACCTTTCGGTCTCAGTGTTCCGAGGCCATATCTGCATATGCTAGGCTCGTCAAGTTTAACCGAGTATTATGCATGTGCAAAACTGGCTTGCACCCATTGTATGTGAACGTAGAGCTTATCACACCCGATCATCACGTGGTGTCTTAGCACGAAGAACTGTAGCAACGGTGCATACTCAGGGAGAGCACTTATAACTTGAAATTTAGTAAGGGATCATCTTATAATGCTACCGCCGTACTAAGCAAAATAAGATGCATAAAGGATAAACATCACATGCAATCAAAATATGTGATATGATATGACCATCATCATCTTGTGCTCATGATCTCCATCACCAAAGCATCGTCATGATCTCCATCTTCACCGGCGCGACACCTTGATCTCCATCGTAGCATCGTTGTCGTCTCGCCAACTATTGTTACTACGACTATCGCTACTGCTTAGTGATAAAGTAAAACAATTACATGGCGATTGCATTGCATACAATGAAGCGCAACCATATGGCTCCTCCTAGTTGCCGATAACTTTGTTACAAAACATGATCATCTCATACAACAATTTATATCACATCATGCTTGACCATATCACATCACAGCAAGCCCCGCAAAAACAAGTTAGACGTCCTCTACTTTGTTGTTGCAAGTTTTACGTGGCTGCTACGGGCTTCTAGCAAGAACCGTTCTTACCTACGGATCAAAATTACAACGATTTTTCGTCAAGTGTGCTGTTTTAACCTTCAACAAGGACCGGGCGTAGCCACACTCGATTCAACTAAAGTTGGAGAAATAGACACTCACCAGCCACCTATGTGCAAAACACGCTGGCAGAACTAGTCTCGCGTAAGCGTACGCGTAATGTCAGTCTGAACCGCTTCATCCAACAGTACCACCGAATCAAAGTATGACATGCTTGTAACAAGTATGACTATTATCGCCCACAACTCTTTGTGTTGTACTCGTGCATATAACATCTACACATAGACCTGGCTCGGATGCCACTGTTGGGGAACGCGGTAATTTCAAAAATTTCCTACGATCATGCAAGATCTATCTATGTGATGCATAGCAACGAGAGGGGAGAGTGTGTCCATGTACCCTCGTAGACCGAAAGCGGAAGCATTTAGTTAATGCGGTTGATGTAGTCGAACGTCTTCATGATCCAAGCGATCCAAGTACTGAACATACAGCACCTCCGCGTTCAGCACAAGTTCAGCTCGGGGACGTCCCTCGTACTCTTGATCTAGTTGAGGCCGAGGGAGAGTTTCGTCAGCATGACGGCGTGGTGACGGTGATGATGAAGTTACCGGCGTAGGGCTTTGCCTAAGCACTACGATGATATGACCGAGGTGTGTAACTGTGGAGGGGGGCACCGCACACGGCTAAACAATGTCAACTTGTGTGTCTATGTGGTGCCCCCTCCCCGTATATAAATGAGTGGAGGAGGGGGAGAGCCGACCCTCTATGGCGCGCCCTGGAGGAGTCCTACTCCCACCGGGAGTAGGATTCCCCCCTTCCCTAGTTGGACTAGGAGAGAAGGAAGGGGGAGAGATGGAGGAAGGAAAGGGGGGCACCGCCCCCCTTCCTAGTCCAATTCGGACTAGAGGGGGAGGGGGCGCGCGGCCTACCTAGGCTGCCCCTCTCTCTCTCCACTAAAGCCCATTAGGGCCCATATACTCCCCGGGAGGGTTCCGGTAACCCCCGGTACTCCGGTAAATGCTCGAACTCATTTGGAACCATTCCGATGTCCAAACATAGTCGTCCAATATATCAATCTTCATGTCTCGACCATTTCAAGACTCCTTGTCATGTCTGTGATCACATACGGAACTCCTAACTACCTTTGGTACATCAAAACACATAAACTCATAATACCAATCGTCATCGAATGATAAGCGTGCGGACCCTACGGGTTCGAGAACTATGTAGACATGACCGAGACATGTCTCCGGTCAATAACCAATAGTGGAACCTGGATGCTCATATTGGTTCCTACATATTCTATGAAGATCTTTATCGGTCAAACCGCATAACAACATACATTGTTCCCTTTGTCATTGGTATGTTACCTCACTACAAAAAAATACACTTCCGTGATGATACATGTTTGTCACAGTAGGTCGCGTTTTTTGTCATGCATGTACATCCATGACGATTTTATGATAGAATCAAGATAGTCATACCTGTGCTGTCGTAGAAGTGTTCCAATACATTACCAAAATTATCATCACGGAAGTGTCCACTTCCATGACGATAAATCGTGCGTCACCGAAGTGCTTTCGTCAAGGGTGACCGACACGTGGCATCCACCGTAACAGAACGCGGTTAAGCTACCGGGTCGGGTTTTGGATCCGATAACCCGTTAGCAGCCCCGACCAATGGGGATTTTCCACGTGTAAAATCATCATTGGCTGGAGGAAACACATGTCGGCTCACCTTTGGGATAGATGTCATCCACTCATTGGACCCAAGGTGTCGTGGAATTGTCACGTCAGAGGTCCTAGTGAAAGGACTTAGTCGTGGAGCCATCGCAACTAGGAAGCTTGAAGGGGTTAATCAGGACAAGAGACACGAGAGGTTTATACTAGTTCGGCCCCTTACAGTGAAGGTAAAAGCCTACGTCTAGTTGTGATTGGAATTATGTATGTCTCGATAAGCAGGAAGCAGAATCGCTTGACCTATCTCTCGAGAAGTCGTTTTTGTCCCCTGAACTGCCGCCGGGTTGTCCCTTTATATACTGAGGTTGACGCCCAGCGGCTCTACAGAGTCCCGGCTGGCTTATAGATTGTATCCGGCTCGGTCTCTTAATCTTTCTTGCCTTACAGTACAAGTTACATGATCAAGGCGGTTTAACACTACGGGCCTTAGGCCATCTCTGGGCCGTTGGGCCTTTACTAAGCCGCCGTCTTCAAGCTTGAACTTCTGTCTTCGAGAATACTTGTAAGTATAACCCGGATCCCTTTGGCGGGTCATACTAGTAGTTATATCTCCAACATTAGGCCCCAGGCTGATTTGAACTAGTTCATGTCAGTCTTCAATACTTAAGAAAAAGTCCTCCGCCTCTTATTTAAGAAGATTCATGTAACCCGCCATGACATCACCCTTCGAATTTGTGGTAACCCGCCATGACGCCACCTGTCATAAATGCACGCTTTGTCCAACACATCTCAACAGATCTTTGTCTTAATGACCATCCAAAAATCGAGGCGCCTTTATAGTTGGACAACTATGTTTTTTCGGCCTCCTCGTTTTTCGCGCCCATTTCACAATTTTTCCCTTATAAATAGACCTGACTAGGTCTTCTCTCACTCTCCATTTCCCATCTTCTTCCTCTCTCCCCTACTGTCGCTCGAGCTCTACCGCCGCGGCAGCGCACCTTCGTCTCCGTCGACTTTGGCCGCTGCATCAACCTGAATCCGTCCAGAGAACGGCGGCGCCCCTCCGCAACAGATCTATCGCTGTAAGTTTTCCCCTTTCTGCATCTTAAATCCATGCTAGGGTTAGCGGGTTCCTCTGTACAGTTTGTAGTTCATCTCAGTTCTTCGTGTTTCTTCTACCGCGGCTTCTTTTGATCCAACAGTAGCATAGATCTCATGCAGAAGCTGTTCCGCATCCATTTTAGGCACTAGCAGATCCTTTTTCTTTGTAAAGAATCCTCATTGGAACGCATGAACTCCTCTGTACCATGTTTCTAGGTCTAGAAATATTTCTTTTCTGAACCTTTGTTTGATCCAAAATAATTACTGCAAACTGTGAAACTTGTTTGTCCTACACTTAGGAAAAATCCATATGTTGTTAAACTTGCTAGTCATGGCGGCTCTGACTGCCGGCTTAAGAAAATGATAATCTGAATCTTCCCCATTAGGCCCCTTCATAAGTTGCCATAGTTCATTCCTGCAATAGTTTTCCTGCCCGGCTTAAATTTGAACCGGCCTTATTCACCTTGCATTTAGGCTTTCAAACATAATGGCGCCCAAGGCACCTACCACTTGCAATTGGGTGAAATCCATTGTTACCGACAGCACCTTAGATGACTTCGTCAAAACCGGCTATCTGCCCAAGAAAGAAGTCATGCCTTACCATGCTCCTCACCCGGACAAAGAAATCCCTCAGCCGAAAGACGAAGAGGTGGTTGTCTTTACTGATCATATGAACCGGGGTTTTACTCCTCCCGGTTCAAAAATTTTCAGAGACGTGCTGAAGTTTTTTGACCTTCGCCCACAAGACATTGGACCCAATTCCGTGTCTAACATCTGCAACTTCCAAGTGTTCAGTGAAGTTTATCTTGGTGAAGAACCAAACTTGCTACTTTTGAGAGAGCTGTTCTATCTGAACCGCCAGACAGAGTGTGCCAGCGGTCAGAGCTTGGAACTTGGTGGGATTTCAATTTAGCGCCGCAGGGATGCACTTTTCCCCTATGCCAACCCGCCAAGCCATCCAAAAGATTGGAACATGATGTGGTTCTACTACAAGGACACCTCTCCGGCTGACGAGAATCCTCTGCCCGGCTTCGTGCCCTCCGGCTTGACACCAATCATCACTTACCCGACATGATTACCACCGCAGAACGCAGATCCCTCTCTCCTACTATAGCCAAGATTAAAGCTCTGTTGGGGAATGGATTGACGGGCATTGACCTGGTTCAAGTCTGGCTTGCCCGCCACACCGTCTTAATGTGTGAATACACTGGCGCCAAGAATGACCCCCTGCGCCATAGCCCTGACGACTTACCTGCTCATGTTGTTGATGACATGACCAAATCTCTTCTCAACGAGAGTCTGGCGGATCGTGGCAGAGTGGGTCTAGCCCCGTTCTACAAAGACAACCCGGCTCCAAAGGTAAAAAATACCCATGTAACAATGTTTACCTTATTTTCTTAATGCTTCATCCATATTCACAATATACTTAATCCTTGCAGGCGGGTGACAAATTTTGGAAAGTTAAATATGATCATGAAGCGGCTAAGAAAGCCAGGAAAGAAAAGAGAGCCGCCAGGAAAGAAGCTGCCCAAAGGAAGGGCAAGAAAGCTACTGCTTCCGATTTGCTTCGGCTGTCAGACTCTTCCGAGTCAAAGGTAGCCCTTGACTCCCTTGGCTTATTCTTTAATCATCTTATTGACACTGATCATTAGCAGGAGGACACTGGAACAAGCCGTAGCAAGGCTGATGAGGTAACTATCCTTTCCTCCGACTCCGAGCCTTTGCCAAGACAGAAAACCCGCAGAGTGACCCGGAAAGTAAGATTTTCTCATCCTCTAGCTCATCATGATCCTCAATTTCTTTTGAAGCGGCAAATTGATGAGAGCCGGAGGCAGACCCGGACCATCAAGGACGCGGAGCTCTCCTCCATCTTACCAAACACTCCGAGGAAACGCCGAAACGAGGTTATCTCTATTTTAACTAAATTCTATCCCTTGGCGGGTCTCTTTTGTCAACCACTCAATTCCTCTGACTCGGATTATCACAATACTTCTCCTCCTTCCGGCGAGTCATTGCAGTCTAATCTGCCGACTTTCAAGACTGCACCAGAGTATAATAAACCATTTACTTTTGCAGCTATTGTAATCTGCTTACTTTTGTGTTAATCTTTCTATTTGAATGCAGTGGTCAAGCTAAACCTAGCAAGAGGGTTAGAAAGAATAAAGCGGCTGATGAAAGAGTCGCCACTGATGAGCCGGCTCTTGAAACTACCGTGCCAGTGCTAAACACTCATGAGCCGCCTCCCGAACCAGCACAAGATGTGCCACCTCCTGCTGACCTGCCTACTGACCAAGGTGCTTCCGGGTCAGAAAATCCTCAACCTCCAAGCCTAACCCAGACGGCTGATCCTTCTAATACAGATGTTGAAATTACGGGAACTGGCCATGTTGACCCGGGAAGGCCAACCGTACTGGCCAAATGCTCCGCCAAGGAAGAACTTCTGGACCAACGCCGAGTCAAGATGGACGTCACCAATTACACTCATATGAGTATTGGAGATATCTTCTCTGGTTATATGAGCCAAGTGCACAACAGCCGGACCCTCGAGATTGACATGGTGAAGCAAATGCATCATAAATTCGAGGTATAACTTGTTTTGTCTTGTTCCTTATCCTACAATATATTAGTCCTCAAGTCTGTTGCTTAAGATACTTATGCTATAGACTTAGAAATAAATTTGTCAACATAAAAAAGAATAAACTTCTGGCTTATCATGTAGTCCCCAAGGGGCGGCTTAACCAATATGGTTGAGCCGGCTCTTTATAGAGAGTCTTTTATAGGTCTTGAAACAACAATATGCATTAGCCCCCAAGTGCCAAGTGTTATTGTTTACAAAATGCTTGGGACTTACTCATATGAATCACCATATAATGAACCGCTGTAGAACAGAAAAAAATCTACAAGACATGAGCCCCCAAGTGCCAAGTATTATTGCTGGCAAAGTACTTGGGACTTTGAATACTGCATAAAGAACTTACTTGATTTTATATTTGCACAGGCTACCACTAGTCAACTCGAATTGGAGGTGACCAATCTGAAGAGCCGGCTTGAATTCCAAGAGTCAGAAGTTGAGAAAGCCAACAGTAAGTTCGAGTTCAATGTTTCTGAACAGGAGAAACTTAAGAAAGAGTTTGAAACTGAAAAGAAAGCCTGGGCGGATGAGAAGACCGCATTGATAAGACGGGCTGAAAAAGTAGAAACAGCTCTTGAAGAAGTCACTGGAGAGTTGTCCAGGTTGAAGCGCCATATTTCCCAAGTGGTCGCAGCCATCTTCGGTAAGTCACCTTGCCGTTGTATTTATGTCTCAAGCCGTGCAATAGAATATGTGCTAGATTTTTACTTTTCTGAGTATGCTTTGTGCAGGCCCCAGAAGCGCATATTTGAACCACAACATGCTGACAAAGCTGAAAGCTATGTATACCTTGGTGGAACAATTGTACACCGGGTCACAACGTACTCTTGCTTTGGTGGCCTTGTCCAATGAGGTTCCAACCCTCCTGCCCCGGGTCTTGTGTAAGCTTTCAACTCTTCCGCAGCGGATCAATGAGTTAAGACGGTCAGCTGCAAGAGCCGGAGCCATAGATGCTCTAAGCCGGGCTAAAGCCTGGCTACCTGAACTAGACCCGGAGGATATCGCCATTGGTTATCCAAGCCTCAAGGAAGATGCCACGCCATTTGAAGAGGCGGATTTCCTTGCCTGTGTCCAAGAGGTGCGCCCCGTGGCGACTCTGATAGCCGCGGAAGTAGATTATACCAAGTACCAGGCGGGTTACGATGAACAAAATCGAAGGATTCCAACACCTGAATATGACGTGACCAGTCTGATTCCCCCAATTCGTAAGCATACCTTAGCTCCTGAAGTTGACCCGGCTGGTCTTGTTGATGATGAAGCAAAATTTGAAGCCTTAAAGAACATTGACTGGTCATCATCAACCTTCCAGGAAAAGGAGGACACAAGCGCGGAGAGGGCTAACCCGGACGCTTCCGGCCAATCTTGATGGTGAAGCTGTCATGGCGACTCAGCACCTGGTGTTTAAAAAAATGCAAACTATTTGGACTTAATAAGCCCTGTAGGGTAGAGATAACTCTGTTGTGGCCATGCCATCGTGCATGTTTTTGACGTGTAACATTTTTAAGCCGCCTTGTTACATTCATGCACACAGTTTAATCATTATTGAAAAACTGTCCTTCAAATAAGCTGCTAAGCCGGTCAAAAATGTGATAAACATAGATTAGCTGGTTGATGAAAACACAACTATAATAAAATTTTCCACTGGCTCCACCGGTTCATATGACCCGGCTAATAATGATGAAGATAAGATATTTGGATACCCGGAAAGGACATCTATGTTTAAGGGTCGACGACTCATCAGTCGATATTGAACCGGGCTGCCAACATTATATTTAGAGTTGTAAGCCTTAGGAAAAAAATCTTTAAGCCAAATAACGGGGCTTCCAAAGAGAACTTAAACCGAAAAGAAAAGTAATAATGGCAAGGCCCCTGATTCGAATACGATAAGTGAACCGTCCCAGAGGGGTTTAAGCTAGGATTCAAATATGATCATGTAGCCCCCAATGGCTTTGGCATTGCGCCGATCAAGAGGGTACCGACAGCTGTGTTCTCTTTGGTTCGAATACAACCTATGTTTGAACAGGAAGCCCCCCAATGACCTTGAGAGTTTTTTAACGACTCTGATTCGAATACGATCAAAGTCGGTTCCCAAATGGGGTTAAGCTATGATTCGAATACGATCAAGAAGCCCCCAAGTGAGCTCGGTAGAGTACCAATCAAAAGGGTACGATAGCTATGTTCTCTTTGGTTCGAATACGACCTATGTTTGAAGAGGAAGCCCCCTAGTGACCATGATTATGAACAACTAGATTCGAATAGGATTGTCACATCCCTAGATTATTGTTTGTATTAGTTGCATCAGAGTGCATCATGCATCATGTCTAAATTCCAGTGAAATTTGAATTGAGGGAATTCTCAAGCCTCAGACAAATCCTTTCAAAAAAAAAGGGGGCAAGAACCCTTAAACTTGCATTCAATGAAACCAAAATGGCCTCCATTAATGTTTGATAATTTTGGCAAGGGTTTGGATCCAAACCAAAAATATTGAACATTTTTAAGGAATTATTTTGGCATTGAATTTAAATCATTATTGTATTTGCATTTGGAATTATATTCATAATATATGGGATATATTTTCAAATAACTTTGAAATGTTTTGTGTGCTGTTGGAAAAGTCCATCTAGCAACTTAAAATTGTTCAAAGGATTTTTGGCACTGGTTTGAAACTATTGGAATTTCAAACAGTGGCAAGATTCAAATCAAAACAGAAAACAACAATAGAAAAGAATAAAAAGGGGAAGACCTACCTGGCGCTTACCTGCCGCCCAAGTGGCCAGCCCAGCCAGCAGCGCCCCCCTTGTCATCTTCCTCCTCTGCCAGAAGGACTGGGCGCGTGGTCGCCCCGCGCGCGCACGCTCTCCGCCACCTCCTGCTTACCGTCTCGCCGCTGGAAGCACCCGAGGGCGCCACACACTCCCCCTCGACACCCCTAGACCGCTCGCTCTCTCCCTCGCCCTCATCCCCTCCTCTGCTCCCTCCTTTCTCTCTGTCCATGGGCGCCGAGACCGCCGACGAGCACCACCGCGAACACAGCCTTCCCCGTGCCTCTCCGACATGACCTCGAGCTCCGTCGTCGACCCATACTCCGTCTACACCGAGCCAAGCGACGGGAAGAGCCCCGGAGCGCCGTCCCCGACGTCTTCTTCCTCCTCGGGTCACCGAGATCGCCGGTGACCTTGCTCCCGCCCCGACGCGTCCCCGAGCCCGCTGACCTTCTCCTCCGCCCCCAGTGAGCCCCTGATCTCTTCCCCCCTTTCCCCGTGCTCGATAGCCTAGCATAGCCCCCATCTCTGTCGATGCCGAGACCTCGCCGGCGCTGGTCATGTCGCCGCTATCATTTTAGCTCGCCTCCGTCAAGGCTGAGCACACCACCTCGCTCAACGCATCTCCAGGAGCCCGTAGCCAGCACCAGCTCCTCCCCACGTGCCCTACAGCCACCTGCTCGAGCTCACCCAAGCTTCGGCGCGGCCGCGAGCTCCATTCCGGTGAGCTCCGGCCACCCCAGCTCGAGCTGTTGCCACCCCTGGATGCGGGCGAAGCTCAGCAACCCATAGCCGCAAACCACGCCCGAAACCATCCCCTGTAGCGCTTTCCCGTGGCGTTTCCGTCGTCGGATTTGGTCACCGCCGGTGAAACTCCGACGGGCTAACGTGGCAACGTCTTTAGCAGCTAAACATGCTAATTAACCCCACTCCCTGGACACTGACAATGGGCCCCAGCGCCCATTTAGGTTAGCCTAATTATCTGTTTAGATTAGTGCTAAGCATGTGGCCCCACATGTCAGCTTGACTTTGACTTAGTCAACGTTGACCGGGCCCACCTGTCGGCGACCTAACTAGCCCTGGGTCACTGACCAGTGGACCCCACTGGCCAGGTTTGACCTGGACCGCCCTTGTTGACTTGATGGCATCACAGTGACGTCATGCTGACGTATAAATCATTTACTGGATTTATTCTTTTCAGGAAATTCCAGAGAATGCCCAAAACTTCTAAAATCCATTGAAAATCAACCGTAACTCCAAATGAAATAATTTATATATGAAAAATGATCAGAAAAATCCAATCTATCCATCTGTACTGGTTTCATGCATGTTAGAACAACTTATGGCTACTGTTTAGGACAAATTAAATGAATGGCATTTAAATAACTACATGTGGAGTTTGAATTTGAATCTTGGATTCAAACCAACTTCATTTAACTTGCTGCTAGTTGCATTAGCTCAAATCACATCATATTGCCATGCCACATTCATGCATCATATTGTAGCATTGCATTGATTGTGTTCTTCCTTGTTTGCCGGTGTTTGTCCCCTCTCGATAGACGTGGTTCCGACGATGTGATCGATGACCCCGATGAAGATCTATACTATCTTCAGAAGTGCCAGGCAAGCAAAACCCCTTGTTCATTCTGATACAATCCCACTCTCTTGCTCCTGCTCTCTTTTACTGCATTAGGACAACAATGATTCAACTGTTACACGCTGCGGTAGTTGAACCCCTTTCCTCTGCATGACCTGTCATTGCCACAGTAAATAGATGAAACCCACTAGCATGAGTAGGAGTTGTTTGAGCCCTGATGTGCCTACTCATTCATGCTTGTTTGTCATGCCTGCTATTGCTTAGAGTTGTGTCAGGTCTGATTCATCGGGGATGAATTGGAATGTGGTGAACATGTCCTACTGTTGAGAGCTAAGTGTGTGAACACGATTTGGTAAAGGTAGCGGTGAGAGGCCATGTAGGATTACATGGTGGGTTGTCTCATTGCAGCCGTCCTCAGGAACTGAGTTCTGTGTTTTTGATCCATGAACAGTTACTACCACACATTGGGCTCCGGGCGCTCCAAGCTCTCTCGACTTATTAATCAACCTGATCTCTGTCCAGGAGTTGCAACTAGTTTCTGGTGTTTGTAGGTAGTGTTAGTAGTCTACCAAGTGGCACCCGGTACAGGTGGGCTTAGGACAGACTAGGCACAGTGGCACGATGTACCAAGTGGCACCCGGATGGTGGGCTTGGGAACCCTGCTCACATCGTTTGGGGCCGTGAGCGACACCCCGGCCGGATCTCCTTGCGGATGGAACCCGAATAGGCGATAAACCTGGACGAGAGACTTGTGTGGTTAGTCAGGTCGTGGCCGACTCCCTCGCCAGGCTTCATCTTGAAGGTTGCTGAGATACATGACGTGTACATGGCGATAAGTGGCGAGAGCGTGTGTGAAGAAGTACACCCCTGCAGGGTTAAAATGATCTATTCAAATAGCCGTGTCCGCGGTAAAGGACTTCTGGGTTGCCTGTACAGTTCATAGACAAGTGAAAGTGGATACTCTAAAATACGCAAGATAAGCGTGAGTGCTATGGATGGTGTTCTCGTAGGGAGACGGGAGTGGATCCATAGTGGTGTATTGATATGGTGAATATGTGGACTCGTGTGCGCCACCTCAAAAGAGTTACATGCAGTCGTAGTTCAGGATAGCCACCGAGTCAAAGCTGGCTTGCTGCAGTTAAACCCCACCATCCCCTTTGTTGATAATGATGCATATGTAGTTAGTTCTGATGTAAGTCTTGCTGGGTACATTTGTACTCACGTTTGCCTATTTTATGTTTTGCAGAGAGACTTCAGTCTCACTAGTAGTTTCACGTGGACTTCGACGTTTAGCTTGTTACCTCAGCTACGATCTTGTGCCCTTGGCAGGATCTGGTAGATAGTCAGGCTTCTCAGCCTTTTTCATTTATAGTTGTCTGGTACTCAGACATGTTAAGCTTCCGCTTGTGCTTTGACTTGTATGCTCTGAATGCTGGGTCGAGAGACCCGTGTTTGTAATATCTCGCTCCTCGGAGCCTATTGAATAAATACTTGAGTCGTAGAGTCATGTTGTGATGCCATGTTGTATTTGCACACATCGAGCATATTGGGTGTATGTTATTGAAATGCTTGGTATGTGTGGGATCTGACTATCTAGTTGTTTATCCTTAGTAGCCTCTCTTACCGGGAAATGTCTCCTAGTGCTTCCACTGAGCCATGGTAGCTTGCTACTGCTCCGGAACACTTAGGCTGGCCGGCATGTGTCCTTCTTCGTTCCTGTGTCCGTCCCTTCGGGGAAATGTCACGCGATGAATACCGGAGTCCTGTTAGCCCGCTACAGCCCGGTTCACCGGAGTCCTGCTAGCCCAGTGCTACAGCCTGGATCCACTCGCTGATGACCGACACGTTCGATGCTGGGTCATGGATGCCTGTCCCTGTAAGTTTGTGCCACTTGGGGTTTATGACTAGCCATGTCAGCCCAGGCTCCTTATCATATGGATGCTAGCGACACTATCATATACGTGTGCCAAAAGGCGCAAACGGTCCCGGGCAAAGGTAAGGCGACACCCGTGGGAATACCGTGCATGAGGCCGCAAAGTGATATGAGGTGTTACATGCTAGATCGATGTGGCATTGAGTCGGGGTCCTGACAGCTTTGGTATCAGAGCTTGACTGCCTGTAGGATTACCAAGCCAAACTGGTCGATGTTGAGTCTAGAAATGCTTTAGTTATATGTAGGGGAATTGATTGTGGGATGGGAACGTAAGGCTCTTTTTACTCCTTTACCTTATGCCTTCTGATCTGAGTTATCATATCTTTCCTACGGGATTAAGGAACTAGGCTTTCTCTTCTTTCTATCAGGATCACATGTTACTAATCAGTAGATTCATAAGATTGTTGGATTTAAGCCTCAATTCAGTTTCTACCTCCGTATGTTAACTGTTGACCTCGAAACCTTGATATTGTGCTTCTGAGTGGTTATGCCACCATTTTTTGTAGCATGTCTCAAATTCTTTTCAGCATTTATAGCCGTTATGCTGTCCGAGTCATCCCAGGTTTCTAGATAGTCTGATGCACTTGCAATCATTCCTCCATGTTCCAGATGTCCATTTGGGCCAGGTTAATCACACTAATCGGTGAGTTGAGGTACTATGTTGCCTCGGCGTATATGTTGAAGCCATTATTATGACCCTAGGTGTCTTAGGGAGTCACCTAGTAATCTAGCAATGCTTGTATTCCCAGTGTGATGATTCTGGCCATCATTCTTGAAAGCATCCCGTGATGCCACTTAGTTAGTAGGCATTCTATCCCTGGGTTCTTGACCCAAGATTCACTCTACTTATCTCGTGTTGATAGTGTTGCTCGTACCTTTAGGATATTAGTAACCTTTGCGATAGTCCTCGAGGTCTGTGGTATCTCCTTCTTCCAAATACCATGAACTACTTATGGCAGAAGTTCCTCGTTGAACCGAAAGACCACAACCAGAGTGCTCTTGGCGAGTTCTCCATTCTATATTGTAACTCTGCCAATCCTACCTCTCTGCATGGATTATCCAGAAGGACTTTGTTGAACTTGGTTCGACATACTGATCTATGCATCCACAACTCAGAAAATCATATGTTCCTTTGAGTTGTCCCCCTTTAGTTGTTTGTTGGCCCTCATCTATCAATTGATAGTCAGGAGTAGTCGTGCATTCATGTTCATCGATGCCTTTTACTTCTGTGGTCCGTCAAGCCATTCTATTCGGAATGACTAGGAGAAACAAACTCCAGTATCTCATCCATATCCAGGATTGGGTCAAAGCAGTTGTACTCCGCAGATCAAAATACAATCGAGCTTTTGTTCTATTCTACCCTGAAGTATTACCATCTTTATATCAGGAATGTCATGGGAATTGCACACCATCCTATGAACTCTTGATGCAGTGATACCTGTCGCCATCGTTGTTCATTCCTCGGTTCCCGTGTTGTTGCAACCGGAATGCCGACAAGTGAACCGTGATGTGTGAAATCAATACTCCTAACAACCTTGTTGCTTAGTAATTAATGGACAACGATTTCATTCTTAGTGTGTTGGTTATTAAATTTCCATCCTAAGATTGTTCGTGGTACCTAGTCCATTTTCCTAGTGCACTCTTTGATTGATGAGTTAGGATTATTTCAAATCCTCGCTCTTTTGATCATATCATCTTGCCCTGAGAAGCAAGATTGTTCTCGAGCTTAGCAACATATCGGTGGTTCGTGATGTTCCGAATATCTTCTTGGAAGTATTACCAGGTTGTCACCCGACCGCTATGTTGAGTTCGTGATCATGTTGGTTTTCCTCCAAACCACCCATTCTCCAAGAATATGTGTTGGATACCCCTGAGCTAGTTGGTTAAGCCAAACAACAACTTGGAGAGTTGGAAGATAAAAGTTTGTCCGATTTAGTTCATTTTAAGGGATATCTTGTATGTGTGTTGAAGAAAGTTGATATTTTCATCGACTGACCCTTGTGATCAGTTAATGGACCTATCATTTTATCCAACCTCTGATTTGAGTATGGGACATTATCAAATCAAACCAGAACCAACAATATTCGTAATGTTGTCTTACTCGTGGTTGTTTCCTCGAGCATACACCATTATATCTTTTGGGTCTGACCAATGTTAGCACCTTGTTCACATAATTATGGAATTCCATCTTCACGGAAACCTGGATGAATTGTTGTTGAGCCCATCGACAACATCCTTGTCTCCTCCATGATTTTGTTGAACATTAAGCTAGTGTTGGAAACTTTTGTAAACATCACCTTCGTGTCCCATTCATGAGGTATATGTCCAGATGAAAGAAGTGACTTTCTCTAATTCACGTGCACTTGGTGTAAGTTACCGCCGTGGATCCGAGAAAGATTGTTTTTGCTTCCTTTGGAATCATCCCAAGTCAGTCATGCATGTGCGAAGTATACATTGGATTGTGAGATTAGCTACCTCCATTCTATATGTGTCCCTAGCACGCCAAGCCACTGATTGACTTGTTCAAGGAGAAGGAGTTCCTTCTTAAGAGCTAGACTTACGCAAGGACTTCGATATCCTAGATGATGGTTCCCACCTGAACTCGGTAGTATTTTATTGTAAGACTACTCTGTGGCCATGCTTGTCTGAGACAGCATGTTCACATGCTTTTTAGCAGAACCAACTCATATTTTGGAGCTTACTACCGTAGTTCATTCCCCGAGAATCTCGCAATGTCATCTCGTCGATTTGTGTTGCATACTTTCATTTTTCTTTCTAGACTCGATGAGTCTGGATTGTTCTGACACCAACCAGATCAGAATCTCAGGCAGATATAATGGTTGGAGCGTTTTCCAAGAACTATAATATTGGTCTCTCTGTAACCCGGTAAAATGGATGTCGTGGCCAACACACCCAACCGGAAGACCTATTATTGTAGTATCTTGTTTGAGGAAGTTGGCCACCTTCCCATAAGGATCTCATAGAACTTATTCCAGTAGTTGTTCCTTATGGATCCTTTGTTCTCCCGAAGCCAGACCTTTACTTGATGTTCTAGATGCCAACTGGTATTGGATTAAGCTGGTACATCAAGGAGAACACTAGAAGCGGAGTGCTAAATGTCTCTTGGTCGATCATCCAGATTTGCTTCTTTGGCATTGCTAAGGAAAAATCTGAGAAAGTGATGTCCTCCTTTGCACCTGCATCCTCCATCACCGTTCATCATGGTAGTGTGATGTGTTGCCAGGATCCTTGGCACGGATGTTGGTAAAACCTTGATGAATATGGAAATGCTCAAGTTCTTGAAAGCACGCTCAGTCACTAGGTTATATCCTTGGTATCAACTGGAATGTGCCTTCCATTCGCCGAGTTGTTCTATAACCATAGTTTCCTTTCCAAATTGAGTGTGCCATTCTTTTGAATTCTTTCAAACGATCATTTGTAAATTTTCTTAGCCTGGTATGGAGAGTTTCAATGATCCATTTCGATAGAGTTTCCTTCTGACTTCATCGAGTAGGATGAAGATCTCAAAAGCAAAGACGTCAAGGTCAATATGAAGCAATGAATCAACATCCTTGAGAAGAGTAGTTGGATCGTGAGGATCATGTTAGCTTTGTGTCCCCTTTGTCTTCTTACCTCATGTCTTGAATCTCGGGACGAGATTCTTGTTTAGTAGGGGTGACTTGTCACATCCCTAGATTATTGTTTGTATTAGTTGCATCAGAGTGCATCATGCATCATGTCTAAATTCCAGTGAAATTTGAATTGAGGGAATTCTCAAGCCTCAGAAAAATCCTTTCAAAAAAAAGGGGCAAGAACCCTTAAACTTGCATTCAATGAAACCAAAACGGCCTTCATTAATGTTTGATGATTTTGGCAAGGGTTTGGATCCAAACCAAAAATATTGAACATTTTTAAGGAATTATTTTCGCATTGAATTTAAATCATTATTGTATTTGAATTTGGAATTATATTCATAATATATGGGATATATTTTCAAATAACTTTGAAATGTTTTGTGTGCTGTTGGAAAAGTCCATCTAGCAACTTAAAATTGTTCAAAGGATTTTTGGCACTGGTTTGAAACTATTGGAATTTCAAACAGTGGCAAGATTCAAATCAAAACAGAAAACAACAATAGAAAAGAATAAAAAGTGGAAGACCTACCTGGCGCTTACCTGCCGCCCAAGTGGCCAGCCCAGCCCAGCAGCGCCCCCCTTGTCATCTTCCTCCTCTACCAGAAGGACTGGGCGCGTGGTCGCCCCGCGCGCGCACGCTCTCCGCCACCTCCTGCTTACCGGCTCGCCACTGGAAGCACCCGAGGGCGCCACGCACTCCCCCTCGACACCCCTAGACCGCTCGCTCTCTCCCTCGCCCTCATCCCCTCCTCTGCTCCCTCCTTTCTCTCTGTCCGTGGGCGCCGAGACCGCCGACGAGCACCACCGTGACCACAGCCTTCCCCGTGCCTCTCCGACATGACCTCGAGCTCCGCCGTCGACCCATACTCCATCTACACTGAGCCAAGTGACGGGAAGAGCCCCGGAGCACCGTCCCCAATGTCTTCTTCCTCCTCGGGTCACCGAGATCGCCGGTGACCGTGCTCCCGCCCTGACGCGTCCCCGAGCCCGCTGACCTTCTCCTCCGCCCCCCAGTGAGCCCCTGATCTCTTCCCCCCTTTCCCCGTGCTCGATAGCCTAGCATAGCCCCCATCTCCGTCGATGCCGAGACCTCGCCGGCGCTGGTCATGTCGCCGCTGTCGTTTTAGCTCGCCTCCGTCAAGGCTGAGCACACCACCGCGCTCAACGCATCTCCAGGAGCCCGTAGCCAGCACCAGCCCCTCCCCACGTGCCCTACAGCCACCTGCTCGAGCTCACCCGAGCTTCGGCACCGCCGCGAGCTCCATTCCGGTGAGCTCCGACCACCCCAGCTCGAGCTGTTGCCACCCCTGGATGCGGGCGAAGCCCAGCAACCCATAGCCGCAAACCACGCCTGAAACCATCCCCTGTAGCACTTTCCCGTGGCGTTTCCGTCGTCGGATTTGGTCACCGCCAGCGAAACTCCGACGGGCTGATGTGGCAACGTCTTTAGCAGCTAAACACGCTAATTAACCCCACTCCCTGGACACTGACAGTGGGCCCCAGCGCCCATTTAGGTTAGCCTAATTCTCTGTTTAGATTAGTGCTAAGCATGTGGCCCCACATGTCAGCTTGACTTTGACTTAGTCAACGTTGACCGGGCCCACCTGTCGGCGACCTAACTAGCCCTGGGTCACTGACCAGTGGACCCCACTGGCCAGGTTTGACCTGGACCGCCCCTGTTGACTTGATGACATCACAGTGACATCATGCTGACGTATAAATCATTTACTGGATTTATTCTTTTCAGGAAATTCCAGAAAATGCCCAAAATTCTAAAATCCATAGAAAATCAACCGTAACTCCAAATGAAATAATTTATATATGAAAAATGATCAGAAAAATCCAATCTATCCATCTGTACTAGTTTCATGCATGTTAGAACAACTTATGGCTACTGTTTAGGACAAATGAAATGAATGGCATTTAAATAACTACATGTGGAGTTTGAATTTGAATCTTGGATTCAAACCAACTTCATTTAACTTTCTGCTAGTTGCATTAGCTCAAATCACATCATATTGCCATGCCACATTCATGCATCATATTGTCGCATTGCATTGATTGTGTTCTTCCTTGTTTGCCGGTGTTTGTCCCCTCTCGATAGACGTGGTTCCGACGATGTGATCGATGACACCGATGAAGATCTATACTATCTTCAGAAGTGCCAGGCAAGGAAAACCCCCTTGTTCATTCCGATACAATCCCACTCTCTCGCTCCTGCTCTCTTTTACTGCATTAGGACAACAACGATTCAACTGTTACATGCTGCGGTAGTTGAACCCCTTTCCTCTGCATGACCTGTCATTGCCACAGTAAATAGATGAAACCCACTAGCATGAGTAGGAGTTGTTTGAGCCCTAATGTGCCTACTCATTCATGCTTGTTTATCATGCCTGCTATTGCTTAGAGTTGTGTCAGGTCTGATTCATCGGGGATGAATTGGAATGTGGTGAACATGTCCTACTGTTGAGAGCTAAGTGTGTGAACACGATTTGGTAAAGGTAGCGGTGAGAGGCCATGTAGGAGTACATGGTGGGTTGTCTCATTGCAGCCGTCCTCAGGAACTGAGTTCTATGTTTGTGATCCATGAACAGTTACTACCACACATTGGGCTCCGGGCGCTCCAAGCTCTCTCGACTTATTAATCAACCTGATCTCTGTCCAGGAGTTGCAACTAGTTTCTGGTGTTTGTAGGTAGTGTTAGTAGTCTACCAAGTGGCACCCGGGACAGGTGGGCTTGGGACAGACTAGGCACAGTGGCACGGTGTACCAAGTGGCACCCGGATGGTGGGCTTGGGAACCATGCTCACATCGTTTGGGGCCGTGAGCGACACCCCGGCCGGATCTCCTTGCGGATGGAACCCGAATAGGCGATAAACCTGGACGAGAGACTTGTGTGGTTAGTCAGGTCGTGGCCGACTCCCTCGCCAGGCTTCCACTTGAAGGTTGCCGAGATACATGATGTGTACATGGCGGTAAGTGGCGAGAGTGTGTGTGAAGAAGTACACCCCTGCAGGGTTAAAATGATCTATTCGAATAGTCGTGTCCGCGGTAAAGGACTTCTGGGTTGCCTGTACAGTTCATAGACAAGTGAAAGTGGATACTCTAAAATACGCAAGATAAGCGTGAGTGCTATGGATGGCGTTCTCGTAGGGAGACGGGAGTGGACCCATAGTGGTGTATTGATATGGTGAATATGTGGACTCGTGTGCGCCACCTCAAAAGAGTTACATGCAGTCGTAGTTCAGGATAGCCACCGAGTCAAAGCTGGCTTGCTGCAGTTAAACCCCACCATCCCCTTTGTTGATAATGATGCATATGTAGTTAGTTCTGATGTAAGTCTTGCTGGGTACATTTGTACTCACGTTTGCCTATTTTATGTTTTGCAGAGAGACTTCAGTCTCACTAGTAGTTTCACGTGGACTTCGACGTTTAGCTTGTTACCTCAGCCACGATCTTGTGCCCTTGGCAGGATCTGGTAGATATTCAGGTTTCTCAGCCTTTTTCATTTATAGTTGTCTGTACTCAGACATGTTAAGCTTCCGCTTGTGCTTTGACTTGTATGCTCTGAATGCTGGGTCGAGAGACCCATGTTTGTAATATCTCGCTCCTTGGAGCCTATTGAATAAATACTTGAGTCGTAGAGTCATGTTGTGATGCCATGTTGTATTTGCACATATCGAGCATATTGGGTGTATGTTATTGAAATGCTTTGTATGTGTGGGATTTGACTATCTAGTTGTTTATCCTTAGTAGCCTCTCTTACCGGGAAATGTCTCCTAGTGCTTCGACTGAGCCATGGTAGCTTGCTATTGCTCCAGAACACTTAGGCTGGCCGGCATGTGTCCTTCTTCGTTCCTGTGTCTGTCCCTTCGGGGAAATGTCACGCGATGAATACCGGAGTCCTGTTAGCCCGCTACAGCCCGGTTCACCGGAGTCCTGCTAGCCCAGTGCTACAGCCTGGATCCACTCGCTGATGACCGACACGTTCGATGCTGGGTCGTGGATGCCTGTCCCTGTAAGTTTGTGCCACTTGGGGTTTACGACTAGCCATGTCAGCCCGGGCTCCTTATCATATGGATGCTAGTGACACTATCATATACGTGTGCCAAAAGGCGCAAACGGTCCCGGGCAAAGGTAAGGCGACACCCGTGGGAATACCGTGCGTGAGGCCGCAAAGTGACATGAGGTTTTACATGCTAGATCGATGTGGCATTGAGTCGGGGTCCTGACAAGGATCGTGAGCCGGACCAGAACAGGCTGAGCCGGATCAAATATGACCCACCCCCGAACGATCATGTGAGAAAAAGATGATAATAATAATGACAAATTTACCTTGTGAGAAGGAAAAAAGGACAGAGGTCCTGCTTTATTATTTATCATAATATATACATTGGCGAAATATGTACATCAGTGGAGCCTATGGCTCAAGTGTAGTAGGGCTGGAGATGAGCAATGTTCCACGGCCTCCGGGTCTCTTCCTTCGACTTACGTGAGTCTTTGTGCTCTCGAACGTCAATAAAGTAATATGACCCATTGTTCAAGTTCTTACTGACCACAAATGGCCCTTCCCAAGGCGGGGATAACTTATGAGCATCAGTTTGATCCTGGATGAGCCGGAGCACTAGGTCACCTTCCTGAAAAGATCTGGACTTAACTCGACGGCTGTGGTAATGACGCAAATCTTGTTGATAAATCACCGAACGGGCAGCTGCCAAGTCCCGGTGTTCATCTAACAGGCCAAGAGCATCCTGGCGTGCTTGTTCATTGTCTTTTTCCACATAAGCCGCCACACGAGGTGAATCATGACAGATGTCACTAGGGAGAATCGCCTCAGCTCCGTAGACCCATGAAGAAAGGTGTATAACCCGTAGATCTGTTAGGAGTAGTGTTGATGCTCCATAACACTGAAGGTAACTCCTCAACCCAACAACCCGGCGTCCGCTGCAAAGGGACAAAGAGTTGGGGCTTAATGCCTTTTAGGATCTCTTGATTGGCTCTCTCGGCTTGACCATTGGACTGAGGGTGAGCCACTGATGAAACATCAAGCCGGATATGCTCACGTTGACAGAACTCCTCCATGGCGCCTTTAGACAGATTAGTGCCATTGTCAGTTATAATGTTGTGTGGAAAACTAAAGCGAAATATCACCTTCTTCATGAATTGAACCGCCGTAGCTGCAACACACTTACTGACCGGCTCTGCCTCTACCCACTTTGTGAACTTATCAACCGCTACTAAGAGGTGAGTCTTTTTATCTTTGGATCGCTTGAAAGGCCCAACCATGTCAAGCCCCCAGACTACAAACGGCCAAGTAATTGGAATCATCCTCAACTCTTGAGCCGGCACATGAGCCCGTCTTGAGAACTTCTGACAACCATCAAATTTACTGACCAGATCCTCTGCGTCTGCATGAGCCGTCAGCCAATAAAACCCATGACGAAAAGCCTTAGCCACAAGAGATTTTGACCCGGCGTGATGACCGCAATCCCCTTCATGAATCTCACGTAGAATTTCTTGGCCTTCTTCAGGAGAGATGCAACGCTGGAAAGCCCCTGTAACACTGCAATGATGTAACTTGCCATTGATAATCGTCATGGACTTAGACCGCCGGGTTATCTGCCTGGCCAAGGTTTCATCCTCAGGCAACTCGCCTCGTGTCATATAAGCCAGATATGGCACCGTCCAATCTGGAATGACATGAAGAGCCGCCACCAACTGTGCCTCAGGGTCTGGGATAGCCAAATCTTCCTCTGTAGGTAGCTTGACAGAAGGGTTATACAAAACATCCAAGAAAGTATTAGGCGGCACCGGCTTACACTGAGATCCCAGCCGGCTTAAGGCGTCAGCCGCCTCGTTCTTTCTACGATCAATGTGTTCCACCTGATAACCCTTGAAGTGCCCCGCAATTGCATCAACCTCCCGGCGATAAGCTACCATGAGAGGGTCCTTTGAGTCCCACTTGCCTGACACTTACCGAGCCACTAAATCTGAGTCGCCAAAGCACCTAACCCGGCTTAAATTCATCTCTTTAGCCATCCGGAGACCATGGAGCAAGACTTCATACTCAGCTGCATTGTTAGTACAAGGAAACATCAACCGAAGTACATAACAAAACTTATCACCTCGAGGGGAAACCAAAATAACTCCAGCCCCCGAGCCTTCCAATTGCCTAGACCCATCAAAATGAATTGTCCAATAGGTATTGTCCGACTTTTCCTCACGCATCTGCAATTCTGTCCAGTCATTGATGAAATCCACCAATGCTTGAGATTTAATAGCTATGCGCGGCACATATTTTAAACCATGAGGCCCAAGCTCAATGGCCCATTTGGTGACTCGCCCTATGGCCTCTCTATTCTGAATAATATCCCCCAAGGGGGCAGAACTAACCACAGTGATGGGATGGCCCAAGAAGTATTGCTTAAGCTTCCGGCTGGCCATAAACACCCCATAGACAAGCTTCTGCCAGTGCGGATATCGCTGCTTGGACTCAATCAGTACCTCACAGATGTAGTAAACCGGCCGCTGAACCGGGTACTCCTTTCTAGCCTCCTTGCGTTCCACCATAATAGCCACACTGACAGCACGTGTGTTAGCAGCCACATATAGGAAAAAGGGCTCCTTATCAATGGGGGCAGCAAGAACCGGCGGCTCAGCCAACTGCCTCTTCAGATCTTCAAAGGCAGTATTGGCAGCATCATTCCAAGTAAAGCTATCTGTCTTCTTCATCATCTGATACAGCGGCATAGCCTTCTCCCCTAACCGGCTTATGAACCGGCTTAAGGCGGCGATACAACCTGCCAAACGCTGGACATCATTAATACACGCCGGCTTGGCCAGGGAGGTGATAGCTTTGATCTTCTCCGGGTTAGCTTCGATGCCTCTGTTAGAAACCATAAAACCCAAAAGCTTGCCTGCAGGCACACCAAAAACACACTTGGCCGGGTTAAGCATCATCTTGTAGACCCGGAGATTATAAAACGTTTCCTTGAGATCATCGATCAAGGTCTCTTTCTCTCTGGACTTAAACACTATCTCATCTACATAGGCATGAACATTGCGTCCAATCTGATCATGGAGACAATTCTGTACGCATCGCTGGTAAGTCGCCTGGGCACTCTTGAGCCCGAAAGGCATTGAAACATACCAGAAGGCTCCAAACGGAGTGATGAACGCCGGCTTCTCCTGGTCCTTAACAGCCATCTTGATCTGATGATAACCAGAGTAAGCATCCAAAAAGCTCAAATGCTCACAACCCGTTGTAGCATCAATGATCTGATTAATACGAGGGAGAGCAAAAGGATCAGCAGGACAGGACTTGTTTAAGTCCGTGTAATCCACACACATACGCCAAGTGCCGTTTTTATTAAGAACAAGCACCGGGTTAGCCAGCCACTCTGGATGAAACACCTGAATGATAAACCCAGCCACCAAGAGCCGGGCCACTTCCTCACTGATAGCTTTCCTTCTCTCCTCATTAAACCGCCGAAGAAATTGCTTGACCGACTTAAACTTTGGATCGATATTAAGAGTGTGCTCAGCGAGTTCTCTCGGTACACCTGGCATGTCAGATGGCTTCCATGCAAAAATGTCCCGATTCTCACGGATGAACTCGATGAGCGCGCCTTCCTATTTGGGATCCAAATTAGCACTGATACTGAACTGCTTAGATGAGTCGCCTGGGACAAAATAGACAAGCTTAGTTTCCTCCGCCGACTGAAATTGCATGACCGGCTCATGCTCTATAGTTGGCTTCTTCAAAGATGTCATATCTGCTGGGTCAACATTGTCCTTGTAGAACTTTAACTGTTCCGTCGCGCAGGCCGACTCAGCATAAGCCGCGTCACCTTCTTCATATTCCAGAGCTACCTTGCGGCTCCCGTGCACCGTAATGGTTCCCTTATAAACCGGCATTTTGAGCGGCAAGTACACATAACACGACCGTGCCATGAACTTGGCATAAGCCGGCCGCCCAAACAGAGCATGATATGGGCTCTTGATCTGAACCACTTCAAATGTTAATTTCTCGGCTCTGGAATCATATTCATCCCCAAATGCCACCTCCAACCCTATCTTGCCGACCGGATATGCCGACTTACCAGGTACAACTCCATGGAAAACAGTGTTGGACTTCTTAAGGCTCTTATCAGCCAGCCCCATGCGACGGAAGGTCTCATAATAAAGTATATTGATGCTGCTGCCTCCATCCATCAGCACCTTGGTGAACTTGTATCCACCCACTTGAGGGGCTATGACCAGAGCTAAGTGACCCGGATTGTCAACCCGGGGAGGGTGATCCTCTCTACTCCATATGATAGGCTGCTCAGACCACTCCAAATAACGAGGGATTGCCGGCTCAACCGCGTTCACGGCTCTCTTATGAAGCTTCTGGTCCCGTTTACACAAACTGGTGGTAAACACATGATATTGCCCACTGTTCAGCTGCTTTGGATTGCTCTGGTATCCACCTTGCTGCTGCTGCTGACTACCCTGACCAGCCTGTTGGTTATATCCACCCTGGTTTCCATGGGAGTTTTGAAAATTAGGATTTCACCCGCCGCCGGGGCCATGAAAGCTGCCACCACCTGAGCCGCCCGGGCCATTGTTGCCATCAAACATGTTGGAATTCTTGAATGCCTTCATAATCGTGCAATCCTTCCACAAATGTGTGGCCGACTTCTCCTTAGAACCGTGTCTCGGGCAAGGTTCATTCAACAATTGCTCAAGTGTGGGTCCTGACCCGCCGGATCGAGGAGGTGGCCTTCCCTTGCGCCGCTGGTTATGACCCTGCGCATTGGTGTTAGCCACAAAATACAAACTACCGTCAGCCTTACGTTTGTTACCTCCTTGATTTGCCGGGTTGTGCTGAGAGCCCTTGCCATTGTCGTTCCTCTTTCCCTTTCGTGCCTTCTCATCATCAGACTCGGATCCTTGGTACTATCAGAATCGACATACTTGACCAGAGCCACCATCAGTGTGCCCATATCATTGCACTCACGTTTGAGCCGCCCCAGCTTTTGCTTCAAAGGTAAGAAACGACAATTCTTCTCCAACATTAAGACTGCAGAGCCGGCATCCATCTTATCAGATGAATGTATTATGGCCTTAACCCGGCGTACCCAATGGGTTGTAGACTCACCCTCTTCCTGCTTACAATTCGTCAGATCCACGATCGACATGGGCTGCTTGCACGTGTCTTTGAAGTTCTGGATGAACCGGGCCTTTAACTCCGCCCATGAACCGATTGAATTAGGTGGCAGGCCTTTCAACCAGGTGCGGGCAGTTCCATCCAACATCATGGTGAAGTACTTAGCCATTGCTGCATGAGAAACCTCCAACAGCTCCATAGCCATCTCGTAGCTCTCAATCCATGCCCCGGGTTGTAAGTCGTCTGTGTAATCCATCACCTTCCTTGGTCCTTTAAAATACTTGGGCAATCGCTCGTTACGTAGAGCAGGTACTAGACACGGGACTCCTCCAGTTCGGGTGGCTATACCTGCCTCAACAGAAGTCGCCGGGTAAATTAGATATGGCTGATAAGCCGTCAACTGAGCCGCTTGTTCAGCCGCCCACTCAGCCCCTTGCCATAGTCTCTCATGTTCTACCAAGTTAACGGCCTCATGACGCGGCGGGTTACCACCACCTGGCTGGTCACGACGTCTAACATTGCTTGATACGGCCGCTGAATCCATGTGCCTACTGTAACTCGGGCTTTGGCTCGGACAAGGGGTCGAGTGGATCCTGTCCCGGCTGTATGAGTACGCCTCCTGCTGTACTAAAGCTGTCTGAAGAAGCTCCCTGACCCGGTGGGTTTCAACCGTAGTCGGAGAGTTGCCATTAATTGGGAGAGCCGCCAATCGAGATGTTGCTACTATCATGTTTTCCAATGGGTTGGAGTAATGACCCGGAGGGGTTGGTACGTACTGAGGTGGCGCCATGTTTACACGGGGAGGTCCCATCACTGGAGATTGAAATGGTGCTCCGTCCCCGGGTGTTGCAACATGGTCTGGCCCTGTGCGTGGAGGGAGCCATGGCGGGTTGCCTGTCTGCGGGATGCCACAGTGGGTTACTGGGCCCTTCTTCTGGCGTGTTAAAAAGGTTCCGAGGGTCATAAACCGGGGGAGGTAGAGATTGGGTCTTCTGATGCCTTCTCCTCATGACCTCATTAGCCGCGTTCTGGTCTTGCGTAAGCCAGAAAGAGTGCGCCTGAATCTGTTGAACCTGAACGTCCAGAGCCGCCCGCTCTGCGTTTATCCTAACATCCTCTGCCGCCAGGTCCGCCTTAGCTTGCACCATATCCAACTTTAACTGTGCCACCTCTGCATCATGACTGGCTTGATCCGCCGGGCTGACTACGGCGGTTAACAGGGTGGTCAATTTGTCGGTGAGATCCATTAACACCTGGGCCAGTAAGCGCGCAGGACCTCCTGCCCTGGCCGCCGCTGACCCGAAGGTTACCACTGCTGCAGTTGTGGAGTCTTGGATAGGTTGGGTTCCAGCCATGAAGATCCCGACTCTACTCGACGGCTCAAGAGAATCCGAAATAGTGCTACCATCGGAACAGGCGCCAAGCCCGCCATCCTGCAGTTGGTACAATGAATCTGTCTCACCTGTGGACGACTCACCGTCGGAGTAGATGGCCGCCTCACCATCAGAGGCAGATCCTTCAGAAAGCCCGCCGTGGATGCATCCCACGAAGGCACGCTTCACAGCTGGAAGAGCCGGGCAGGTCTCGCATGCTGAGCCGTCTCGACGAGGTCGATGTAGATGTCCGGCTCAGGGCCCGGTTCGCCGATCTTGCCGATGAAGACGTGGATTCCGCCGAAGGGGACCCGGTACCCGTACTCAATTGAGCCGGCCTCGGGGCCCCAGCCTGCCTCGTCGATGTAGAGCTTTCCGCGACGACTCTTGGTCATCTGGCCCAAAGCGTATCCCTTGAGCCCTTCGAAGCTGCCCTTCAAGAACTCAAATCCACCATGTGCTGGCCCCACGGTGGGCGCCAACTGTCGTGGAATTGTCACGTCAGATGTCCTAGTGAAAGGACTTAGTTGTGGAGCCATCGCAACTAGGAAGCTTGAAGGGGTTAATCAGGACAAGAGACACGAGAGGTTTATACTAGTTCGGCCCCTTACGGTGAAGGTAAAAGCCTACGTCTAGTTGTGATTGGAATTATGTATGTCTCAATAACCAGGAAGCAGAATCGCTTGACCTAGCTCTCGAGAAGTCGTTTTCGTCCCCTGAACCACCGCCGGGTCGTCCCTTTATATACTGAGGTTGACGCCCAGCGGCTGTACTGAGTCCCGGCCGGCTTATAGATTGTATCTGGCTCGGTCTCTTAATCTTTCTTGCCTTACAATACAAGTTACATGATCAAGGCGGTTTAACACTACGGGCCTTAGGTCATCTCTGGGCTGTTGGGCCTTTACTAAGCCACCGTCTTCAAGCTTGAACTTCTGTCTTCGAGAATACTTGTAACTATAACCCGGATCCCTTTGGCGGGTCATACTAGTAGTTATATCTCCAACACAAGGCGCCTCTGATACGTCGACACATGGCACTGCCCAACAGAGGCCCATTCCTGTGAAAAGGCCGGCCCGTTTGACTTGGTCAAAAGGTGGCGGGCTGGCCCACAGAAATCCTGTAACGGCCTATCTGCATATAGCCCATTTACAACCTGATAACCCAGGGCCCGTTACGCCCTATCCGAATTAGGCCCAGTAGCATCATCTAGGCCGTCCAATATGATTCCAGCCCGTTTTAACTTCCGGCCCATGTATGGTCCATGACTTCTTTTGGCCCATATGAGGCCCTTTGTAACTCTTGGCCCATTAACGGCCCGTGGTGAAACTGGCCTGTAATGAACAGTGTATCACTTTATACCCATTAACGGCCCATTATTCCACTGGGCCATTTCCAGCCCAAGTTATCTTTCGGCCTTCTCAGGGTTCATTTATTCTTGGGCTCATTTGCAGCATTCGGTTACTTACGTCCCGTTACTGTCATTTTCTGCTTGTGGGCCAAATTCAGCCCATCATTACAGTCGGCCCGTTTGTGGACCGTTAATACGTTGGGTCGTTTTCATGTCAAAAAAAAACCGTTGAACTATTTTCATACAGTTATCAAATACGGCCCGTTATGGTCCATGAATAGTACGGCCCATGATTGGCAAAACGATGATACGCCCCGTAGAAGGCCCATGGATCCTATGGCCCGTAGAAGGCCCATGGACCCTACGGCCCGTAGAAGGCCCATGGATCCTACGGCCCGTACAAAGGCCAATGGATCCTACGACCGTAGAAGGCCAATGGATCATACGGCTCGCTGGAGGCCCAGGGTTACAACAGTTTGTGTGTTGTCATGATTATTTTGGCCTAGTTACCAAAAATAGGCTATTGTGGCCACTAGAAAAACACAGAAAAAGAACTGCAGTGACTACAAGTAAACAACTAAACAAGACAATGAGGAAATAAATAAGCAAGCAATTAACGCTAGCCAATTACCGCTATTACACATATTACATCCACTTGGCATCAAAGTTCGCCACCAGTGCAAATATAGGGAACAAAGCAGCATATTACATACACTAGCCATCAAAATTGGCCGCCAGTGCAAATAAATGCGGCAACAAAACAAGAGCATAACTGAAACAACTTCAGAAGAGCTCAAGAAATGTTATCCTGGGTATCCACCATGCTGGCAATAAGCTTAGCAAGCTTATTAGCTTTGTCCTGTTTGGCGCTAAAATCCTCCAACGCTTGCTGTTGCACCAGAAATTATGCATCTGAATGCTCCTAGGACTTCCGTAGTCCTTCCGCTTCTTGTCGTAGCACAGCAGATCGATGTCTTTCAACTTGCAGTTGATACTCAAGAAACCGAATTGATTCAGACAGTGAGTTGGAATAGCTTGTGCAAGCGGTAGTGGCCAGTAACTCGAACACTAAACCAAGACAGGACTTTCGGGTTCTCTCACTGTCTTCAAGATAGTCTTCCTTAGCTGTTTTATCAGCTTTGTTGGAGACCAACAAGGATGTGTCACTATCCTGAACCTTATCTGCATTACTTCCTTTACCATTGCTTAATAAGGCACTCTTCCCCAATATTTTGTCAACATTCTAAAAGAAGAAACAAGCAGACACATAACAGGTTTAGCATGTACTAGTATATGAAACTCATTTCGGTGAACCAGTTCATTAGTAAGGTGGATAGGATTAAACTACCAATTCTTCTATTGCAAAGTACCAGTACATAATAAAAGCATCAAACAAACATATATCTATGTCCTATGGTCACTGCATTGTCTTGCCAAATCAAAATAGAGACACGGTTCAAATCATATCAGTTCAAGACAAAGCAACAGTGAAAGAATAAAAAGCATGGGAAACTACACGACACAACAAGATTTCAGATGGGTACCACGGGTCTACATGTACAACAACACTATTGGCTCTGTTGTGATGCGAGTAATATGCATGATATGAGAAGTCAACTGTATAAACAATCGAAATTGAAATCAATAGAGCTATTGATAAGAGCAAACCTATTAAAGAAACATGCGTGAACATACCTGCTGTGCCATTGGAGTTTTGATTGGATCCTTCAATTTAAAAATAAGTTTGTATGAGTAAACATAGTGATACAAGAGCAAAGCAGTATGCACGATAGCAATCATAGTTAAAAAAGGCGTGCCTAGGCTCTAGGCGTTGGCAAAACGCATTGTGCATAACTACGCTTAATCTGTGCATAACTGCGCATAAGCATGCGCTTTGGTTAGTAAAGCGCAAGGCGGTGGCAAAACGCACAATTAACACCTAGCGCTTTTTTAAACTATGATAGCAATGGAATCTTAAATTAGAACAATTGTTCTTCAGGTTTAGGCACTTGTTCTACATGAATAGAGTATAGTAAGACGCAAGAATATAGTACTTAAAAATAGAAAATGAGCTCATAGACCTGACCACATTCTTGGTTCGGAACCAGTACAGAACAAGGCGTTCCCAGTCATCGTCCAGTAAATGTGTCTCAGGAGAACGTAAGGGAATTTGATGAGTTTCTTTGCCGGTGAAGTACGTTTTCTTCAGGTAATTCCGATACTGCCACCAAACATTCTTGAAGATAGCAGAGGTATTAGCACAGGTTACCTCATCCTGAGTTTCCAAATCGGTCCTTCTCTATAGAGAAAAATGGGAAAATTTGCTGTATTATAACCATCATGGAGGTAGGATGTATGGGACAAAGCAAAGTAATTGCCATGAATAACATTACTTACACATAACTCCTGGACAAACACCTGAAACTGGCATTTTCCTTCATCTTCAGTATAATATTTCCAAGATGGGAACATACGCACATACGATTTAACAACATCAAATGCGATAGTGATATGTCTCCAATGTATCTAATTTTCCAAACACTTCTGCCCTTGTTTTGGACTCTAACTTGCATGATTTGAATGAAACTAACCCGGACTGACGCTGTTTTCAGCAGAACTGCCATGATCTTGTTTTATGTGTAGAAAAGAAAAGTTCTCGGAATGTCCTGAAAATCCATGGAGGCACTTTTTGGAATTTATAAGAATTATTAGGCGAAAGAAATACACCAGGGGCCCACACCCTGTCCACGAGACAGGGGGCGCGCCCCCTCCCCTTGGGCACGCCCCCCTATCTCGTGGGCCCCTTGGAACTCCATCGACCTCAACTCCAACTCCATATATTCATGTTCGGGGAGAAAAAAATCAGATAAAAAGTTTCATCGTGTTTTACGACACGGAGCCGCCGCCAAGCCCTAATCTCTCTCGGGAGGGCTGATCTGGAGTCCGTTCGGGGTTCTGGAGAGGGGGATTCATCGTCGTCGTCATCATCAACCATCCTCCATCACCAATTTCATGATCCTCACCGCCATGCGTGAGTAATTCCATCGTAGGCTTGCTGGACAGTGATGGGTTGGATGAGATTTACCATGTAATCAAGTTAGTTTTGTTAGGGTTTGATCCCTAGTATCCACTATGTTCTGAGATTGATGTTGCTATGACTTTGCTATGCTTAATGCTTGTCACTAGGGCCCGAGTGCCATGATTTCAGATCTGAACCTATTATGTTTTCATGAATATATGTGTGTTCTTGATCCTATCTTGTAAGTATATAGTCACCTATTATGTGTTATGATCCGACAACCCCGAAGTGACAATAATCGGGATAGTTCTCGGCGATGACCGCAGTTTGAGGAGTTCATGTATTCACTATGTGCTAATACTTTGTTCCGGTTCTCTATTAAAAGGAGGCCTTAATCTCCCTTAGATTCCGCTAGGACCCCGCTGCCACGGGAGGGTAGGACAAAAGATGTCATGCAAGTTCTTTTCCATAAGCACGTATGACTATTTACGGAATACATGCCTACATTACATTGATGAACTGGAGCTAGTTCTGTGTCACCCTATGTTATAGCTATTACATGAGGAATCACATCCGGCATAATTATCCATCACTGATCCATTGCCTACGAGCTTTTCACATATTGTTCTTCTCTTATTTACTTTTCCGTTGCTACTGTTACAACTACTACAAAAACCCAAAAACTATTATCTTTACTTTTGCTACCGTTACTTTTATTATCATACCGCTTTTGCTACTAAACACTTTGCTGCAGATACTAAGTTATCCAGGTGTGGTTGAATTGACAACTCAACTGCTAATACTCAAGAATATTCTTTGGCTCCCCTTGTGTCGAATCAATAAATTTGGGTTGAATACTTTACCCTCGAAAGCTGTTGTGATCCCCTACACTTGTGGGTTATCAAGACTAATTTCTGGCGCCGTTGCCGGGGAGCATAGCTCTATTCTCTGAGTCACTTGGGATTTACATCTGTTGATCACTATGAAGAACTTGAAAGACGACAAAACCAAGATTTTGCCTTCAACTACGAGGGGAGGTAAGGAACTGCCATCTAGCTCTGCACTAGATTCTCCTTTCATTATTAGTAAGCTTGCGACACCTAAACCTGCTACTGCTATGAATTCTGATATGTCGCATGTTATTGATGATGCCACTTCTTCTATGCATGATGAAACGACTTCTGTGCGTGATACTACTTTGCCATTAGGTGAATTTCTTGATGAACAACTTGCTAGAGTTAGGGGGGATGAAATTATTGAAGATGCTATTATTGATGATAGCGATGATGAAGGTTCTCCCAATGATTATGAATTGCCTGTTGTTCCTGAGGGTTATGTTATGAATGAAGAATCTGCTAGAGCTATCTTTGCTTGCAATGATAGATATGATCTTAAGAAATATTAGCTAAATGGAAGCAGCAGTCTCTTAATGCTAGAATGAAACCTGACCCTACTTTTGCTACTTCACCTATCTGTGTTAGTGATAAGGATTATGAATTCTCCGTTGATCATGAGATTATTACTTTAGTTGAATCTGATCCTTTTTATGGCCTTGAATCTGAAACTGTTGTGGCACATATTACCAAGTTGAATGACATAGCTACCCTGTTTACTAATGATGAGAAGTCTCGCTATTATTATATCCTTAAGATATTTCCGTTCTCATTAAAGGGTGATGCTAAGACTTGGTATAATTCTCTTGCTCCTGGTTGTGTGCGTAGTCCCCGGGATATGATTTATTACTTCTCTGCTAAATATTTCCCTGCTCATAAGAAACAAGCTGCCTTGCGGGAAATATATAATTTGTGCAAATCAAAGAAGAGAGTCTCCCACAAGCTTGGGGGAGGCTTCTCCGGTTACTTAATGCTTTGCCTGATCATCCTCTTAAGAAAAATGAAATACTTGATATCTTTTATAATGGACTAACCGATGCTTCCAAGGACTACTTGGATAGTTGTGCTGGTTGTGTTTTTAGGGAAAGAACAGTCGACGAAGCTGAATTACTATTGAATAATATGTTGACTAATGAAAATAATTGGACTCTTCCTGAGCAAATTCCTGAAGAAATCCCTGAACCAATTGAGGCAACTCCTGAGCCTATTCCTAAACCCACTCCGAAGAAGAGAGGTGTTTTATTTCTCAGTCCTGAAGATATGCAAGAGGCAAAGAATTTAATGAAAGAAAAAGGTATTAAAGCTGAAGATGTTAAGAATTTACCACCTATTGAAGATATGCATGGTCTTAATATACCGCCTGTTGAAGAACCACATTGTCTTGATAACCCGACAGAGGTAGTAAAGGTAAATTCTCTCTATAGATATGATAAAGTTGAAATCCCCTCTACTAAATTTCATATCCCATGCTTAGGTGAATTTGATGACTTTATGGCTAGACAAGAAAGTTTTGATGCTTATGTTGGTAGAGAGTTAAAGAATAATGCTTTCGAGGTAGGACGTGTGAGCGATAACATGGCTAGAGTTAAAGGAGAACTCAAAGTCATTAGCAAATATGCTTTCGAGGTACTTAATGCTCAAAATGATTTGCTTGATGAATTAAATAATAAAAATGACTTTGCTGTTAGAGTGGCTACTAGAACTAGTAGAATGACTCAGGAACCTTTGTATCCTGAAAGCCACCCTAAGAGAATCGAGCAAGATTCTCAGAGAAATAATTTAGAGGTGCCTAGTTCTTCCAAAAAGAAGAAAAAGAAAAACGATAGGGCTTTGCATGCTTCTAGTGAACCTACTGTAGACACACCTGAGAATTCCAATGATATTTCTATCTCTGATGTTGAAACACAATCAGGTGATGAACATGAACCTAGTGATAATCTTAATGATAATGTTCATGTTGATGCTCAACCTATTAAAAACAATGAAGTAGAGATTGAGCCTGCTGTTGATCTTGATAACCCACAATCAAAGAATCAACATTATGATAAGAGAGATTTTGTTGCTAGGAAGCACGGTAGAGAAAGAGAACCATGGGTTCAGAAACCCATGCCCTTTCCTCCTAAACCATCAGACAAAGGATGATGAGGATTTTGAGCGCTTTGCTGAAATGATTAGACCTATTTTCTTACGTATGCGCGTAACTGATATGCTTAAAGTAAATCCTTATGCTAAATATATGAAGGATATCATCACAACTAAAAGAAAGATACCGGAAGCTGAAATTTCCACCATGCTTGCTAATGACACTTTTAAGGGTGGAATACCAAAGAAACTTAGAGATCCGGGTGTACCAACTATACCATGCTCTATTAAAAGAAATTATGTTAGAACTGCTTTATGTGATCTCGGACCGGTGTTAGTGTTATGCCTCTCTCTTTATATCGGAGACTTGAATTGAATAAGTTGACACCTACAGAAATATCTTTGCAAATGGCCGATAAATCAACTGCTATACCTGTCAATATTTATGAGGATGTGCCTGTTGTGGTTGCAAATGTCACTATCTTAACGGACTTTGTTATTCTTGATATTCCCGAGGACGATAGTATGTCTATTATCCTTGGTAGACCGTTTCTTAATACTGCAGGGGCTGTTATTGATTGCAACAAAGGCAATGTCACTTTTCATGTTAATGGTAATGAGCATACGGTACACTTTCCAAGGAAACAATCTCAAGTTCATAGCATCAATTCTATTGGAAAAGTTCCAACTATTATTATTGGAGGTTTTGAATTTCCTCTCCCCACTGTCAAGAAAAAACATGATATTCTTATTGTTGGGGATTTTCATATCCCCGTTGAGGTAACTTAGTGTTATTCGAAATTTCTCCGGTTCCGTGTTATTCGGAATGAGTTTGTTAACAAGACTTGATCAACCTTGTTAGTGGATTCATTTTGATGATCATGAGATGGATGAAACTAGAAGGCACAACCTTCTGTACCCTCTTTTTACTTTCTGTTATCTAGAATAAATAAAGCAAAAATATTATTATCTGTCTGTTTTCTGAATTATACATGCATTAAAAAATAGCCCGAAAATAAAAGTGCTCCAAATGCCCTGCAAATTTAGTATGATTTTTATGGAATATTTTAGGATTTTAGGCACTCAAAACACTCCAGGAGGGGCAAGCACCAGGCCACGAGAGTGGAGGGTGCACCCACCCCACCTGGGAGTGCCCCCTGTCTCGTGGGCCCCTGGTGGCCCCCCTCCACTTGTGCCAGCACCCACACACTTCATCTTCTACCCAAAAAAATCCCCATCCAACTCAAGCACGAGTTCTAGCTCATTTTGCTGCGATTTTCGATCTCCTTGCTCAAAGCTCCTTTCACAAAACTGCTTTGGGAGATTGTTGCTTGGTATGTGACTCCTCCATTGGTCCAAATAGTTTTTGTTCTAGTGCTTTATTCATTGCAAATCTTTGCTGCATAGGTGACCATGTTCTTGAGCTTGCATGTTGAATTTATGAGGTCCCAAGCAATTCCAATGCATGATATAGACTCTAGACACTTGTAGGAGTAGTTGCTACCAATCTTGTTTAGTTTTATTCACTTTTATTTTGAAGTTACTAAAATTTCAGAAATTTTCTGAAAATGTTAAGGAAACTTTTGAGGGCCTCTTCTAGCCAAGGCTCTCAGGACAAGCAAGCCAAAGAGAAGGAAAAAGCCAAGTATAATCTTCCTCGCTTAGCAGAAGTACGGTCGTGTGAATGGCCATGCGATGGTTTCTTGAAAGAAGCTGGAATTCATGAAGATTTTTATTCTTTGATCGAGAATGCAGGCCTCCCCGGTTTCATGAACGACCAGATCGATCAGTATCTCTTACTCACCAATACTTTCATGCAAATTTATTATTATTATCCTAAGAAGTCACCGCCTGCAGTATCATTTCATTTATATGATGAATTCAGAGAAATGTCTTTACGTAATTTTTGTGTGGTGTGTAGGATACCTTATGAGGGAGAATTAGAGGAACCCCATCGTAAAGATGTGGATGGCTTTGTTAATACTATCGCTGTAGAGGAGCCAAAGAAGGGTTCTGAGGCAAAAATCTCTAGCATACACTTTCCTGTTTTACGCTACTTTGCCATATTTGCTAATAGATGCTTTATTGGTCGTGGAAATAGTGGAAGCTTTAGTGTTCCTGATATTATCATTCTTCAACATGCCTTGCTTGGAGACAATACTTTTAGTATGGGTGTCGTCATTGCTAAACGGCTAGCCCTGAATGTACAAAAGGCCCCATATTTGGAGGTATCTATGCTTCACGTCTTGCTAGACATTTTCAGATACCCATTAGACACCATGAGAAAGAGGAGACAAAATTGCCTCCTCATATTTTAGATTACAAGAGCATGGTAGCACACAAATTTATTGTTGACAACGAAGAGAAGAAGCTCTTGTATAAACTTAGATTTAATAAGAAATACAATGAGATTATTTTTTCGCCTGCACCTCTGTTGTTTGATTTGCTTGCAGAAAATTTTCTTGTCACACCGGAAGCGGTGAACAATCATCGAGCCCTAGCTTTTACTCTAGAACCTGAACCTGAGCCGGAACCTGAACTGGACCCTTATCGTGCATCATCTATCTAGTGGGATCCGGAGATGACCAGCCAGTGGTATCCTGATTACACCTCCCAGTACACCAGGGAGAGTAGCGGCGGTCCTTGGTACTAGACCAACTTAGGCCAAAAGCCTAAGCTTGGGGGTGTACGTATTTCTCACTGACTTTGCATTCATGTTCACACACTAGTCGTTGGTGCTCATACTCTTTCATTGTATTATCCATGCTAGTTTAAATTTTCTTTTTCTAGTTTTCTTCTTGTGTGTTTGATAAACCTTGAGAAAAACCAAAAAAATTAGTTAGTTTAATTTCCATGCTTGTAGTAGTAATTAAAATGAAAACCCAAAAAGATATCTTCTTCTTCTTCTTGCTTGTTGGGAGCTTTCCCGTGTAAATAGTTTTATTTTCTTTTCTTTCCTTTGGGGGTCCAGAAGACCATATTGAAAATGTTGAGTGGCTCTCATATGCATGATTGTTTGTTTAACTTAGAGCCCATATTACTTGTCTTCTCTCTTGAGTTGAATGCTTGCAGATTCCAGCTTAGTCCAATGCACGTGCACTCTTATTATTATACACATCGTTCGGTCGTGCAAGTGAAAGGCAATAATGACGATATATGATGGACTTATTGAGATGAGAAAAGCTGGTATGAACTCGACCTCTCTTGTTTTGTAAATATGATGAGTTAATTGTTTCTGATTCAACTTATTATGAAGTAAACATATTTGCAATGACATTTAGAGATTATAGTTACTTGTGCCATGCTTTATTAGCTATGAGTTATAATGGTTTACCTTGCATGCCAACATGCTATTAGAATGATTATGATGTGGTATGATGGGATGGCATCCTCCTTTGAATAAATTGAGTGACTTGACTTGGCACATGTTCACGCATGTAGTTGAACCAAATCAACATAGCCTTCATGATGTTTATGTTCGTGGTGGATTATATCCTACTCATGCTTGTATTCGATGTGAATTAATTTTAGTGCATGTTTATGACTGTTGTCGCTCTCTCAGTTGGTCGCTTCCCAGTCTTTTGGTAGCCTTCACCTGTACTAAGCGGGAATACTGCTTGTGCATCCAAACTCCTTAAACCCCAAAGTTGTTCCATATGAGTCCACTATACCTTCCTATATGCGGTATTTACCTGCCGTTCTAAGTAAATTTGTATGTGCCAAACTCCAAACCTTCAAATGAAATTCTGTTTTGTATGCTCGAGCAACTCATGTTACAACTAGGGCTGCCTATATCTTCCATGCTAGGTGGGTTATTCTCAAGAGGAGTGGACTCCACTCCTCATTCATGAGAAAGGGCTGGTAACCGGGATGCCCAGTCCCTTGATCCAAAAAGATCAAAGCAAATCAAAATAATTAAACAAAACTCCCCCAGGGCTGTTGTTAGTTGGAGGCACTCGTTGTTTCGAGCAAGCCATGGATTGATGCTTATTGGTGGTTGGGGGAGTATAAACCTTTACCATTCTGTTTGGGAACTGCCTATAATGCATGTAGTATGGAAGATACAGCCATCTCATAGTTGTTCCGTTGATAGTGAAAGTATGCCGCTCAAAATGTTATTTAATCTCTATTTTAAAATCGAGCTCTGGCACCTCTACAAATCCATGCTTCCCTCTGCGAAGGGTCTATCTATTTACTTTTATGTTGAGTCATCACCCTTCTTATTTAAAGCACCCGCTGGAGAGCACACTGTCATTTGCATTCATTACTATTGGTTTATATTGAGTATAACTTGACTGGATTCTTTTACCATGAATTACAATGTTTAGTCACTCCTTGATCTTTAAAGGTGCTCTGCATTTATGTTTTGCGGTCTCAGAAAGGGCTAGCGAGATACCATTTTGTTATATCATATTATGATTGTTTTGAGAAAGTGTTTTCATCCGAGTTTTATTATTATGGCTCGCTAGCTGATTATGCTATTGATATGAGTAATTGTGAGACCTAAGTGTTATTGTGAGTATGGTTAGTTCATAATATTTGCTAAAACTTGAATGCTGGCTTTTCATGTTTACAACAACAAGAGCAAACAGAGTTTGTAAAAGTTTTTCTTTATCACTTTCATTTTATCAACTGAATTGCCTGAGGACAAGCAAAGGTTTAAGCTTGGGGGAGTTGATACGTCTCCAACGTATCTACTTTTCCAAACACTTTTGCCCTTGTTTTGGACTCTAACTTGCATGATTTGAATGAAACTAACCCGGACTGATGCTGTTTTCAGCAGAACTGCCATGATGTTGTTTTATGTGTAGAAAAGAAAAGTTCTCGGAATGTCCTGAAAATCCATGGAGGCACTTTTTGGAATTTATAAGAATTATTGGGCGAAAGAAATACACCAGGGGGCCCACACCCTGTCCACGAGACAGGGGGGCGCGCCCCCTCCCCCTGGGCGCGCCCCCCTATCTTGTGGGCCCCCTGGACCTCCACCGACCTCAACTCCAACTCCATATATTCACGTTCGGGGAGAAAAGAATCAGAGAAAAAGTTTCATCGTGTTTTACGACACAGAGCCGCCGCCAAGCCCTAATCTCTCTCAGGAGGGCTGATCTGGAGTCCGTTCGGGGCTCCGGAGAGGGGGATTCATCGCCGTCGTCATCATCAACCATCCTGCATCACCAATTTCATGATGATCACCGCCGTGCGTGAGTAATTCCATCGTAGGCTTGCTGGACGGTGATGGGTTGGATGAGATTTACCATGTAATCAAGTTAGTTTTGTTAGGGTTTGATCCCTAGTATCCACTATGTTCTGAGATTGATGTTGCTATGACTTTGCTATGCTTAATGCTTGTCACGAGGGCCCGAGTGCCATGATTTCAGATCTGAACCTATTATGTTTTCATGAATATATGTGTGTTCTTGATCCTATCTTGCAAGTCTATAGTCACCTATTATGTGTTATGATCCGACAACCCCGAAGTGACAATAATCGGGATACTTCTCGATGATGACCGTAGTTTGAGGAGTTCATGTATTCACTATGTGCTAATGCTTTGTTCCGGTTCTCTATTAAAAGGAGGCCTTAATCTCCCTTAGTTTCCGCTAGGACCCTGCTGCCACTGGAGGGTAGGACAAAAGATGTCATGCAAGTTCTTTTCCATAAGCATGTATGACTATTTATGGAATACGTGCCTACATTACATTGATGAACTGGAGCTAGTTCTGTGTCACCCTATGTTGTAGCTATTACATGAGGAATCGCATCTGGCATAATTATCCATCACTGATCCATTGCCTACGAGCTTTTCACATATTGTTCTTCGCTTATTTACTTTTCCGTTGCTACTGTTACAACTACTACAAAAATCCAAAAACTATTATCTTTACTTTTGCTACCGTTACCTTTATTATCATACCACTTTTGATACGAAACACTTTGCTGCAGATACTAAGTTATCCAGGTGTGGTTGAATTGACAACTCAACTGCTAATACTCAAGAATATTCTTTGGCTCCCCTTGTGTCGAATCAATAAATTTGGGTTGAATACTTTACCCTCGAAAGCTGTTGCGATCCCCTACACTTGTGGGTTATCAGATAGCTGCTAAACTACGACTAGCTGGTTGTGCTTCCTCCACAGGAGTAGGCGTACTAACTGGTGGAATTGGGGTTCGCCGTGGTAGTACTGTCGTGGTTCTAAGTCTGACAGTAGAGTGGGGGTAGGTATGGAGAGGCAAGGTCCTAGCTATGGAGCAGTTGTAAACACAAGAGGTGTACGAGTTCAGGCCCTTCTCGGAGGAAGTAACAGCCCTATGTCTCGGAGCCCGGAGGTGGTCGAGTGGATTATGTGTATATGGATTACAGGGGTGCGAACCCTTTGCACTGAGGACGGGGGTGGCTTATATAGTGTCTGCCAGACCCCTCCGGCCCTCAGTAATGCGGGGTTTAAAGTACATTAAGTCTAGGCGTTACTGGTAACGCCTCACATAAAGTGTCCTAAATATCATAAAGTCTACTTAATTACAGACCGTTGCGGTACAGAGTGCTTCTTGACCTTCTGGTGGTCGAGTGAGTCTTTATGGTCGAGTCCTTCGAGTCTGTCGAGTGAAGTCCCTCTTGGTCGACTGGAAGGTAGTTTCTTCTAAGGGTGTCCTTGGGTAGGGTACTTAGATCAGGTCTATGACCCTACCCTAGGTACATGACTTCATCATTAGCCCCCGAATGGATTGAGGTTTGAGTGAGGAAGCAGTTGATATTATTTTCGACCTGCTTTTGCATTCTGGATATGTATCGTGTTGGACCAATAATCTCTTCGTTGATAATCAGCAACTTTTCTTCAGTCGCCTTGATCCATTCTTTCGTCGAGTGAACTCTTGAGCTCAACAGTTCCCGAGCGACGGATCGCAGGAAATCTCGCGCCTGACAGATCAATCTGCCGTTCACGGATTCTGCGGGATACGAAATTTGGGGAGGCGCGCGAAGCGGGGCGGACCGCGGCATTCGGATGGGATAGGGCGTAGGCGCCTCGATTCCCGCGCCACCTTTTTCGCCACATATCGCGTACGCGCGACTGTTTGGGGATGTGATTGGATCGCCCGGGCCCACCTGTCATCCACTCGGAAGTGATCTTATAAAGGCGCCCGGCGAGGGCTTATGAACAGTATCTCTCCATTCTCCCTCTGCCCTCTCTGCCTCCGCCCACCGCGCCCGCTCTCGCCTCCACGCAAGCGCTCCTCGTACGCTTCACCGGCAGCCATGGTGAAGGAGAAGACGGCGGTGCTGGAACACGCGAAGAAGGCGTCGGCGATGGGGAAGGCGAAAGGGAGAACAACCAGTCGGGGCGGGTCTTCGTCCAGATCTCATCTACCGCACGGCTGGGTCCAAGGAGATTGGATTCGGTCGACCATCACTGAGAAGGATCTCACCGACATGGCCAACAACGGTCTGATCCCCCACGGAGCAGCAAGGCTCCCGGGGAACGAGTGGCAACCCTAGCCGGAAGAGGGTGAGTGTGTTCTTCTGGCTACCCACGTCGACCGTGGGTTTTCTTTGCCGCCGAGTGTTTTCTTCCGTGGTTTCTTGAACTTCTTTGGGGCGCAACTCCACCACTTCAATCCGAACTCTATCGCCTACCTTGCTGCCTTTGTGTCCATGTGTGAGAACTTTCTGGGTTGCCGACCGCACTGGGGTCTGTTCAAGCATATATTCACGTGTCGCTCTCAGACCGTGAAGAAGGCGACTCCAGATGACGATAAAACCAAGGTTATTCAGATGTGTGGAGTTCCGGGGATCCAGATGAGGAACAAGACCACCTTCCCAACCATGACCCTTCCTGAGTCGGTCAGAGGCTGGCAGTCAACTTGGTTCTACTGTCAGAACGAGTCGACGCCGGGGCAGTCGAGTGGTCTCCCTCCGTTTACCATGGACCGAGCCAACAAACCTTCCTCTCTGAAGGTGCTCCCGGAGGAGAAAACCGACGTGAAGATGTTGATGGAGCGCGTAGTCTAGTTAGTTCAGGAAGGAGTGACGGGTATGGATCTCCTGGAGGTTTTCCTTAGGCGGCGTATCTAGCCTCTTCAGTACCGAGGCCATTGCATGTGGCTGTACTGCGGGACCGAAGATGAAACTCGGATCAATCCTGAAGCAGTCGACGACGCCATGCTGGAGAGGTGGATGGCGGTGGTCACTGGGAACAAAGATAACCCTCGTGGAGCCAGGAGGATTCCACCACTCGACAATTCCAGCATTCCAGACAAGGTGTGTTTAATTTATCTCCAATTGTATTCTTGCCATACTTATTCCGTTTTCGCCGCAAATTGGTCAATTGATCTTTGTCTTGATGCCTGACAGGCCCTCACCGAACTGTACTCGATGCCCAATGGAGCGCAGACTCCGACTGAGGAGGGAGAAGCGAGTGGGGGCGAAAGCCAGGAGGAGTGGGACTCGGATGCTGCTGAAGAAGATGATGATGATGATGGTGATGATGAGGAAGAAGAAGAGGAGGAGGAGGAGGTCGCACCACCACGCTCGGAAAGGCGGTCGAAGCTTGTCCATGACCCTGCGACTGAACGCGGCAAGGGGGTGGCGACTGTCGTGCAATCGACCAAGCGTCCTCGGACCACTTCTCCGGTGCCGACTGAAAAGGCTCCGAAGCAATCCAGGGTGGCGTCGTCGAAGCTGGCCAAGGTCCTGCCGAAGATGAAGGTGTCGATCCCCACCATATCAGGGTAAAGAATGCTGCTTGAGTCTTCTTGCTTTATATGAGTTTATCTTTAGTCGACTCTTGAGTTAACCGACGGATTTTTGGAATTGCAGTGCTGCTACTTCCGATACCTCAGCCAGGGCTGACGATCATGAGATGGAGGATGCTGCAACCTCAAAACCTGGTACCACTCTCTTAATTCTGTTTTTAGTCGATTGGCTCTTGGTCTCTAATTCTGATTCTTTTCTGCAGCTCCATCCAATGTCATTATCACCCTTCCTGACGACGACGATGATGAGGAACCGCTGAAGCACAGGAGGAGCAAGAAAGCGTCTGCCGGCAGGGTGGCTCAGGATGTGACGGCACCCGATACTCTGGTCGCGGAGGAGGAGAACACCACTCGGCACACCGTATCTTTCGCGGTGCCGCTGACGAGTGCTCACCCCGCGTCGTTGAGTGCCGCACAGCCTTCCCTCTTCTCGATGCACTACTTCCCAGAGGACCAAGCCAGTGCTGCAAAGGAAGCGATACGCCAGGCGAGAGTCATGATGGAACAGGTGAAGGCCATCCGGGAGGCTAGCCAGGCAGCCTACGACGCCAGTTCTGCTCTTCAAAGCAACGTTCAGGTCGGTCGATCATCGCCTGTTCTATTAGGATATGCTATCTGAAAATCTTTCTTTCCGGAATCCATAGTAGTCACCCACTGGGTGTGTCGATTGAAACTCCGGTTTAGCGGGGGCACGCTGAGTGCACCCGCTGGGTGTAGTCCCCAGGGCTATGGTCGACTGCTGGCAGTCGACCATAGGCTTTATAAGTTAAGTTCTTCCGTCATTCGACTAGGTCAAATGGATTTCTCAAACCGGTGGGGGCACGCTGAGTGCACCCACTGGGTGTAGTCCCCGAGACTGTGGTCGGCTGCTGGCAGTCGGTTACAGTCTGAAGAATACGTCCTGTTGTTTTTTTTTGGTCGACTGGTCGACTCTATCTTAATAGAACTAGTGGGGGCACGCTGAGTGCACCCACTGGGTGTAGTCCCCGAGACTACGGTCGAATGTTTTGTATTCGGCTGTAGTCTTAGAAACGCATGATTTTCTCTTATCCACTCGGAAGTGAATTATCTTTGACATTTTGTCGATTGGTTCTTCGCAGAAATCCTGCGACCTTGCGGCTCGTTATACCGAGCTGGAGAACAAGCACATCCAGCTCGAGCTTGATCTGAAGCTGGTCCAGGAGAATCTAGCGAAGGCGAAGGAGGAGACCAAAGGTACGTTCGGTGAGGCCTCGACGACTGCTTTTGTCCCTCATTTGTTTCAAAATCTGATCTTGTTGTAACTTTGCAGACAAAGTGAAGGAGGCCCAGAAAAAGAAAGACCTTGAGTTAGCTGAGAACACCAAGCTTGCTGACGAGAAGTTAGCTTCTGTCACCAAGCTTGAAGAAGAGAACACTAATCTGAAAGCTACTCTTGCGATTGCCAACAAGGAGGTCAGTCGACTGAAAAGCGACAAAGCTGCTCTGAATGACAAGGCCAGTCAATTAGCTAGGAAGAAGAATGATCTGGAGGCCTATCTGAGCGAACTCGCCAAGAAGTTGTTCCTCATGCTCGAAGGTAATCTTTTGTGCCAATCAATTGGTTTTATAGTGATCTTTCCATTCGACCATTGCCTTGACTCGGCGATTGTACTTGCAGAATTTTGCCAAAACTTTGAAGAGGAAATGAGTCGACTGGAACCAAACCTGGACCCCATCAACTCTCCGGTGAATGATGAAGTTGCCATGAACGTGTTCCGGCTTGAGTCTCGAGTTGCTGTTGTCGTTGACTATCTTGCAAGGCTGAAGGTCGCCACTTCCCGCATCGACACTACGCTCTGGCCCAGGGAGACGCTCCAAAATGACCTCGAATCTTTGATGACTCGACTAAACACAGTCCCTGGTCGAGTACAGGAGTGGAAGAAGTCTTCCGCCAGGTGTGGTGCAGATGTCGCCCTGTGTCTGGCCCGAGTCCATTGCAAAGATGCACGAGAAGACAAGCTGGCGGCTCTTCGGGTGGCCAACACCAAGAAGCATGATTTCCGGTCCTTCATGGAGACTTTCATCGCTGCTGCCACTCGGATCGCAGACGGAATTGATCTTGATGAGTTTGTTGCACCTTCCAGCCCTCCACAGGAGGGGTAAAAAACTTCATTGAGCTCAATACTTTAAATTTGCCTCGGTTTGCCGAGTGATTTTGTAACCGATAAACTTTAACAGGCTTAGCGCCTGAGCACTTTCGGTTCCTTTAGGTATCCATCTGAACTTGGATTTGACGTTTGGACATGCTTGTATTTGGCTTGAAATGTCTTTTGCAGGTTTAAAGCGAGATGCTTACTGCAGTCGACTTATTCTTCAATTCACTTAGGCAGGCACTGGGCTGCGGCTAAGTCCCCGAGTGGGAGGTTTGCTCCTCACTCGGTAGGGTCTTTATAACTTAGGCGAGCACTGGGCTGCAGCTAAGCCCCCGAGTGGGAGGTTTGCTCCTCACTCGGTAGGATTTTTATAACTTAGGCGAGCACTGGGCTGCAGCTAAGCCCCCGAGTGGGAGGTTTGCTCCTCACTCGGTAGGATTTTTATAACTTAGGCGAGCACTGGGCTGCAGCTAAGCCCCCGAGTGGGAGGTTTGCTCCTCACTCGGTAGGATTTTTATAACTTAGGCGAGCACTGGGCTGCAGCTAAGCCCCCGAGTGGGAGGTTTGCTCCTCACTCGGTAGGATTTTTATAACTTAGGCGAGCACT
>NC_057807.1:108725104-108757315 GCF_018294505.1 Triticum aestivum
GAGCACTAGGCTGCAGCTAAGCCCCCGAGTGAGAGGTTTGCTCCTCACTCGGTAGGATTTTTATAACTTAGGCGAGCACTGGGCTGCAGCTAAGCCCCCGAGTGGGAGGTTTGCTCCTCACTCGGTAGGATTTTTATAACTTAGGCGAGCACTGGGCTGCAGCTAAGCCCCCGAGTGGGAGGTTTGCTCCTCAGTCGATAGGATTTTTATAACTTAGGCGAGCACTGGGCTGCAACTAAGCCCCCGAGTGGGAGGTTTGCTCCTCACTCGATAGGATTTTCACGTTGTACTTGTGGCGTAGCTCAGAGGAGAGGGTCGCAGTCGACCTGCACCTCGTCCTCCTTGCGACCGCACATTGTACTTGTGGCGTAGCTCAGAGGAGAGGGTCACAGTCGACCTGCACCTCGTCCTCCTTGCGAGCGCACGTTGTACTTGTGGCGTAGCTCAGAGCAGAGGGTCGCAGTCGACCTGCACCTCGTCCTCCTTGCGAGTGCACGTTGTATTTGAACTTAGGCGAGTACTTAGACTGCGGCTAAGCCTCCGAGTGGGAGTCTGGTTCACCACTAGGTAGGATTTTTATTGAAACTTAGGCGAGTACTTGGACTGCAGCTAAGCCCCCGAGTGGGAGTCTGGATCACCACTCGGTAGGATTTTATTGAAACTTAGGCGAGTACTTGGACTGCATCTAAGCCCGCGAGTGGGAGTCTGGTTCACCACTCGGTAGGATTTTATTGAAACTTAGGCGAAACGGATTCGCAGCTAAGCCCCCGAGTGAGAGGTTGGCTCACCACTCGGTAAGGATTTTTTTTACAAACTTAGGCGAAGCGGATTCGCAGCTAAGTCACCCACTGCGGGGAGAATTTTTTACTGAACAAATAAAAGTGAGAACACATGGACTATAGAAGTACTTTTATTGCAACTCATCCGAGTGAAAACTTAAGTGTAAAATGGACGGAGTAGTTTCGCGTTCCAAGCTCGGGGCTCGTCGATATTGTGCTCGGCATTGTAGAGACGGTACGCCCCGTTGTGGAGGACCTTGGTGACGATGAAGGGTCCTTCCCAAGAAGGAGCAAGCTTGTGTTGCTTCTGCTGATCCACTCGAAGAACCAAATCTCCTTCTTGGAAGGCTCGACTCTTCACGTTTCTGGCGTGGAAGCGACGCAAGTCTTGTTGGTAGATGGTCAAGCGGATCAGAGCCATCTCCCTTTCTTCCTCTAAAAGGTTGACTGCGTCCTGCCGCGCTTGTTCAGCTTCAACCTCGTTGTAAAGTTCAACTCGAGGAGCATTGTGGAGAAGATCACTCGGCAAGACTGCTTCAGCTCCATAGACCAAGAAGAAAGGAGTTCTCCCGGTCGACCGATTAGGCATGGTCCGTAGACCCCAAAACACCGAGGGAAGTTCGTCGACCCATGCTCCAGCCGCATGCTTGAGATCACGCATCAGTCGGGGTTTCAACCCTTTGAGGATCAAGCCATTGGCTCGCTCCGCTTGTCCATTCGACTGTGGATGGGCGACCGAAGCGTAGTCGACTTGTGTGCCTTGAGAAGTGCAGAAATCCCTGAATTCTTCCGAGTCGAAGTTTGACCCATTATCTATAATGATGCTATGCGGGACTCCATATTTGAATATCAGTTCCCTGATGAAACTAACAACAGTACCGGCGTCAAGGTTCTTGATGGGTTTAGCCTCAATCCACTTGGTGAACTTGTCGACTGCCACCAGTACATGCGTGAAACCGCTTCGACCTGTTCTCAAGGGGCCCACCATATCCAACCCCCATACTGCGAAGGGCCAGACGAGTGGTATGGTCTTCAGAGCTGACGCAGGCTTGTGTGACATATTGGAGTAGAACTGACATCCTTCACACTTGTCCACTATTTCCTTTGCCATCTCATTTGCCTTTGGCCAGTAAAATCCGGCTCGGTATGCTTTGGCCACGATGGTCTGAGAGGACGCATGATGGCCACAGGTCCCCGAGTGGATATCATCAAGGATGATTCGACCTTCTTCTGGCGTTATGCACTTCTGACCAACTCCAGTCGCGCTCTCTCTGTATAACTGTCCTTTGATTACGGTAAAGGCCTTGGATCGACGGACGATCTATCGAGCCCCTTCCTCATCTTCCGGGAGCTCTTTTCTCAAGATATACGCGATATAGGGAATTGTCCAGTCGGGAATGACCACTAAGACCTCCATGACCAAGTCGACCACTGCTGGGACTTCTACTTCAGTCGGATCTGTGGCACTCTTGGGTTGCGGAGCTTCTTCGGTGAAAGGATCTTCTTTTACTGACGGAGTATGGATATGCTCCAAGAACACACCACCCGGAATGGCCTCTCTCTTGGAACCTGTCTTTGCTAGATCATCAGCTGCTTGATTTTTTCAGTCGGGGTATATGATGGAGTTCTAACCCCTCAAACTTCTTTTCCAGCTTCCTCACTGCATTACAGTATCCAGTCATGGCTGGGCTACTAACGTCCCACTCCTTCATCACTTGGTTGACCACCAAATCTGAGTCGCCATAAACCATAAGGCGACGGACACCGAGTGAAATGGCCATGCGCAACCCATACAAAAGGGCCTCGTACTCTGCCTCATTGTTGGAGGAATTAAAGTGAATCTGGAGCACATATCTGAGCTTATCTCCTCTGGGGGACACCAGGACAACCCCAGCACCGGAACCATTCAACATCTTAGAGCCATCAAAGAACATGGTCCAATGCTCCGAGTGAACTTCAGTCGGCTGCTGTTGTTCAATCCACTCGGCGAGGAAATATGCTATAGCTTGGGACTTAATGGCTTTCTTTGCCTCAAACTTGATATCAAGGGGAAGAAGTTCAATCGCCCATTTCGCCACTCGACCAGTTGCATCTCTGTTGTGCAAAATCTCTGAAAGTGGAGCGTCGCTGACGACTGTGATGGAATGATCAGAGAAATAATGAGCAACCTTCTTCGTGGTCATGTATATCCCATACACAAGCTTCTGATAATGAGGGTATCTCTGCTTGGATGGAGTCAAAACTTCAGACAGATAATACACTGGGCGCTGAACTTTGAAGGCTTTCCCTTCTTCTTCCCGCTCGACCGTAAGTACTGTACTGACGACTTGTCCTATGGCTGCGATATAAAGCAACAGAGGCTCTTTGCTGATTGGAGCAGCAAGCACCGGCTGGGTGGAGAGCAGAGCTTTTAGCTCGGCAAACGTTGCATCAGCTTCTGGAGTCCACTCGAACTTGTCTGCCTTCTTCATCAGTCGGTAAAGAGGCAATGCCTTTTCACCGAGTCGTGAGATGAATTGACTTAATGCGGCCAAGCATCCAGTAAGCTTCTGGACATCGTGCACTCGCACGGGGCGTTTCATTCGGAGTATAGTGCCGATCTTTTCTGTATTAGCGTCGATCCCTCGTTCGGAAACGAGAAAACCGAGTAACTTGCCACCAGGAACTCCGAATGTGCACTTTGATGGATTGAGCTTGATATCATACCTTCTGAGGTTGGCAAATGTTTCGGCGAGGTCAGTGAGCAGGTCGGAACCTTTTCGCGACTTGACCACGATATCATCCATATACGCTTCCACATTCCGACTGATTTGAGTGAGCAAACACTTCTGAATCATTAGCATAAACGTGGCTCCGGCATTCTTGAGGCCGAATGGCATGGTGATATAGCAGAAGCACCCGAATGGAGTGATGAAAGTTGTTTTTATCTCATCGGGTCCGTACAGACGGATCTGATGGTATCCGGAATAGGCGTCTAGAAAAGACAATCTCTCGCATCCCGCGGTCGAGTCAACAATTTTACCAATGCGAGGGGAGGAAAATGATCTTTCGGGCAGGCCCGATTGATGTGCTTGAAATCAATGCACATTCGGAGTGAGTTGTCCTTCTTAGGAACCATGACGACATTGGCGGGCCACTCGGAATGGTATATCTCTCGGATAAATCCTGCCGCCAATAGTCGAGCCACTTCCTCACCAATAGCTTTTCTCTTCTGGACAGCGGACCGCCGAAGATGCTCTTTAACTGGTTTTGCTGCTGAGTCGACTCTAAGACGATGCTCAGCCAGTCCCCTGGGAACACCCGGCATGTCAGCTGGCTTCCATGCAAAAATGTCCCAGTTCTCACGGAGGAACTGGATGAGCGCTTCTTCCTATTTCGGGTCGAGTGTTGTGGAGATGTGGGTCGGAGCTGCATTGGGGTCGGTCGGGTGAATGTGGACGGGTTTCGTCTCACCGGACGACTGAAATGCTGACTCTGTGGCGGGCTTCTTGGCTCGCAGCAAATCACTCGGATCTGCATTTTGCTTATATTCTTCAAACTGGACCCCTGTCACCTGGGAATCGGCAATCTTTGAGCCTTTCTGGAAACACTCTTCTGCCTTTTTCCGATCACCAGTGACAGTGATCACTCCTTTGGGGCCGGGCATCTTCAGTTTGAGGTAGACGTAACATGGTCAAGCCATCAACCGTGCGTAAGCTGGTCTCCCCAAAATAGCGTGGTACGCGCTCTGAAAATCCACTACCTCAAACATCAGATTCTCCTTGCGAAAATGCTTTGAATCACCAAACACCACGTTCAGAGCTATTTGGCCGAGTGACTCGGCTTTCTTTCCTAGTATAACTCCACGAAAACTCATGTTACTGGTGCTCAGTCGGGACATTGGAATGCCCATTCCCTTCAGCGTGTCCGCATATAATAAGTTCAGTCCGCTACCATCATCCATCAGCACCTTCGTCAGCCGAGTGCCTTCGACAACCGGGTCGACCACCAAAGCTTGCCTCCCAGGGGTGGCTATATGCATCGGGTGATCAGACTGGTCGAATGTGATGGGCGTTTGGGACCATCTCAGATAACTTGGTTTCGCCGGGGCAACCATGTTCACCTCACGGTTAATGACCTTCAGTCGGCTCTTGCTTTCCACATCCGTGAAAATCATCAGAGTGGAGTTGACATGTGGATATCCTCCCTCATTGTCCTCCTTGTCTTCGGCTTTATCCGACTCCTTTTCCTTGTCCTTGGACTGTTTCCCTTGGAACTGCTGGATCAGGAGTCGACACTGGTGAGTGGTATGCTTCGGGTAGATGATATTACCCTCTTCGTCTTTCTTCGTGTGGATGTGACACGGCATATCCATCACGTCATTTCCTTCTTTATCCTTCACCTTCTTGGGGTTCTAGGATCCTTTGGGTTTCCCATTGAACTTGCCCTGAGTCACGGCCAGAGCCTCTCCAGGAGCTGCTAGTTCAGCCTTCCGCTTCTGCTTCCGACTGGTGTTTCCCTTCTCCGACTGACTCGGCTTGTACTTGCCGCTTCGGAGTCGGTCTTCCTCTTCGCCGTTGGCATACTTGGTAGAAATCTCCATCATCCGACTCGGGGTCATGTCTCCGGTTCGACCAAACTTCAAACTCAATTCTCCGTTCTTAACACCATCCTTGAAAGCACAGACTGCCTGATGATCAGACACGTTCTCCACGGTATGATGCAAAGTGATCCATCTCTGAATATACTCTCTGAGAGTCTCATTTGTCTTCTGCACATAGACTTGCAGCTCTGTCAATCCAGCTGGTCGCTTGCAAGTTCCTTCAAATGTTCTGACAAACACGGGACAGATCTTCCCAAGTGTAAATGCTGCTAGGAGGTAACTGATTCAACCATGCTCTGGCAGAACCTTCCAACATGAGGGGCAAATGCTTCATGGCCACCTCGTCATTCCCGCCACCAATCTAAACCGCCACTCGGTAGTCCTCAAGCCAGGTTTCAGGCTTAGACTCACCAGTAAACTTGCTTACTCCAGTTGCCAACCTGAAGTTGGGGGGAATCACCGTGGCTCTGATAGCCCTGCTAAAACATTCTGGACCAGAAACATGCACTCGACTGCTTGTGGGCGCATCTCTGTCGGGGCCGCCCCGATGAGCTCTGTTCCGGTCGACCAAGCCTTGCACGATGATGGACCGCGCGTCGAAGCCGGGTTCCCGGGGGTCGACTGGAGCTCTTCGCCCCACACTGAGTTGACGCCTGTCATCCTGCTGCTGAGGAGCGTAAGACCCACCCCTCGGGGGGGGGAGTGGGCACTCGACGCCTATCATCACGATCATGTCGGTCACCATACTGGTCTCGCCGATTCTTGCGTCCTTCATGCCGCGGAGGCGATCTGGGACTGTGAGCCGACTGAACCGTATTCGCAGCGACGGATCGACTGTGAATTCTGTTGCGTGACTGCGACACGGCTGAATTCTGATCTCCTGCTGCCCGGAGCAAATCCCTGATCTGCATCAAGCCTCTGCCAGCTTCCGACTGAGAGGGCTGGATGGACTCTGCTATACGGGTTGCAGCTGCTAAATTCTGAATTGGAGTTCGATATACCTGAGTCAGCGGGAAGAGTTGACGTCGATTGGCGTCGGGTACTCGTTGCCGCGCGCGCTCATCGAGTGCTCGCTGAAGGTTCTCCAGACGAGCGCGTTCAGCCAAGTTGGCCAAACGTGCCTCCTCCAAGGCGCGAGCCTCGGGGGTTTCTCCCGCGATGGGAGTATGCAGGGCATCCATGTTCCTGCGGCGAAGTTCTTCCCTCTAAAGGGAATTAAGTGGCTCGGGCTGGTACTCTTCATGGACTTGAGCGGGGTCGCCTCCACCGTCTACCCCGTCCTCGCGAGGGAAACCGGGAGGGCTGTGAGGCCCGTTGACCATCAAGACCTCTACCACTGGATCACTGCTATCACACTCGGATGCAGTCTCTACGGAGCCAGTCGACAGATCAAACAAGCCGTAGAGAGATTCGTCGGGCTCGATTGCCTCAACTTGGGTGGTGGCCGTCTGGCGAGCCACCGCGTGCCTCACCCATCGCTGAAGCCTCGACCAACCAGAGCGCTTGCGCTGGCGAGAGACCGGGAGGGTGGACGATAGGGGAGTCGACCGATATGGAGTCGACGGTTGCCGCAGCAGAATGCCGCGCACACATGCGCGAAAATGCGTCGCACCGCGGACGGGGAGCGCATCAACGTCGAGTGGAGCCTCCTGGAGCCAAGCGGAGTTGTCGGCGATGAAGGTGAGAGCGCCGAGACGGATCTCGCGGCCCTCGACCAAAACTCCACCAGCAACCATGATGAAAGTAGTCGGAAGAATCGCAACTTCTCCAAAAATTGCTAAGACACCTGCCCCACGGTGGGCGCCAACTATCGTGGTTCTAAGTCTGACAGTAGAGTGGGGGGTAGGTATGGAGAGGCAAGGTCCTAGCTATGGAGCAGTTGTAAACACAAGAGATGTACGAGTTCAGGCCCTTCTCGAAGGAAGTAACAGCCCTACGTCTCGGAGCCCGGAGGTGGTCGAGTGGATTATGTGTATATGGATTACAGGGGTGCGAACCTTTTACACTGAGGAGGGTGGTGGCTTATATAGTGTCTGCCAGACCCCTCCGGCCCTCAGTAATGCGGGGTTTAAAGTACATTAAGTCTAGGCATTACTGGTAACGCTTCACATAAAGTGTCCTAAATATCATAAAGTCTACTTAATTATAGACCGTTGCGGTACAGAGTGCTTCTTGACCTTCTGGTGGTCGAGTGAGTCTTTATGGTCGAGTCCTTTGAGTCTGTCGAGTGAAGTCCCTCTTGGTCGACTGGAAGGTAGTTTCTTCTAAGGGTGTCCTTGGGTAGGGTACTTAGATCAGGTCTATGACCCTACCCTAGGTACATGACTTCATCAAGTACTGGCCCTTTGGGCACTAGAGCTGCCTTACTAACTTCTCTTGTTTGGGAGCTCTGTGGTGGAGATGGTGTTGTGTCAATAGGAACTGGGTTACTATCTGCTGGGGTTGGGGTTAGATTGGGTGAAGCTGGTTCTCTGTCCATCGCAGTAGGTGTACAATCTGCGAGAGTTTGGGTTATGTGTGGTAGGGCTGGTTCTTGTGGATGTACAACCGGGGTGCTATCTCCACCAAGAGGTAGCATTATTTTATTTGAAGACCGTGTTTTTAGTCCGCTGTATACTGGCATCACCCGCTCCAATTCAAATGGCTGATAAACAGGAAACATAGTTGAATGTACAGACATTGTATGAGAGACAGATGCAATAGATAGTGTGGAAAAAAGGCATGAAATAGTTGACATGTATATTGTTTAACTAAAACGGATAGCATGACATAATTTCACATATATGATGTCTATCTAAACTGGATAGCATAACATAACATAATTCAAAGATATGATGAATAACTAAACAGGATCGCATGACATAATTCACCTACATGGTATCTAAGTAATCAGGATCGCATCATTTAATTCACATATGCAATTTATATGCTAAACAGAGGGCATTCGATATAATGTATGAACTAAGAACATGGTGTTAAAAATTGTGTATATGATGTCTAAACTATGCAATGCAAGACACCATATGCATAATATGAGCAGTATAACTATGCCAAGTTTGAGCATACGCCTCGGTGGGGGAATAGGACTGGTCATCTGTCGCTGAATCCATCTCTGAGGAGCTACCGGGACCCAACAAGAGATCTGCTTCGAGAGGTAGCATTGTCTGCTCTGAAGGCCTTGTTTTCACTCCAGATTTTTCCATCTCCCACCCAAATGGCTGATTCACAGGAAGAGTAGTTTAATGTACAAACATTGTCGACAAATGGAAATGTAATGAAGAAAAGGATGGGCAAGATATCATTCAAATATATGATGCCTAGTTAAACAGGATGGCATTGCACATTTCACATATATTATGGCTGGCTAAAAGACATGAGACTGCATAATTCCCATATATGATATAGAAACTAAACAGGTGGCATTACAGAACATGTCTAAACTAAGCATATGACATATATGATGTCAAAAGTAGGCACTGCAAGGCAACATATGCATGATATGACTAACATCATCATGCCAAGGTAGAGCAAACACCTTGGGGGGTAAATAGGAGTGATCAGCGGCGTCTGAATCCGCCTCAGAACAGATATCTTCCTCTAGATTACAATCTGGAGAGGGGTGGGGAGGGTTTGCCATTGAACCCACCATGGAGCGATGTCTGCATGACATTGTATTGCCGTGCAAAACTCTTCTATTTTTCTCTACATGTTCAGCATGACTGTGTACAATATCTGACATGCATACGAAAAAAAATATGGTAAGATTATGTAAGGAGAGCATGCAGAAATTTAGAGTGATGGTAACAACCAGTGGATGGATCCAAAAATAATGATAGCAGGCTGATGACTACTTTAATTTAATAAAAAGACAGATGATGATTGCTTTACTATTTGTTTCCCACCCAAGATGAACAACATAGTGAAAGTGCAACTATCCCTAGGTGGTTTTGGTAATTCATAACAACATATAGCTCATTGAGCTAATGCTATTCCAAGACTATTATTTCAGGAAAGCTCAATGAATGGAATGGCATGGATGATGAAAGTGGATCCCTCAAAATACTAACGACAAAGGATTGGCTCAAGCTCAAAAGCTCAAGACTCTTCATTTTATATTTTAGTGATCCAACATCACATTGAGTCTATAGGAAAAGCCAATACTATCAAGGAGGGATGAGGTGTTGCTTAATGAGCCTCTTGCTTCATGTGCTTAGTGATATGCTCCAAAACCCTCAGCTACTTTCTCACATCCACAAATGACCTAAACCCAAAGCCAAAATCGGTCACACCGATTCTTCCTATCCGGCGCCATCAATTTCAAAAGTCATAGCCACTGCCACAAACCCTAAGCATATCGGTTCTACCGATAGGGATTTCGGTCTCACCGAGATGGGTTTGTAATCTCTCTGTTTCCCTTCGTAACATTTCGGTCTAACCGAAGTGAGCGATCGGTCCCACCGAGATTGCAATGTAAACTCTCAGTTTCCCTTTTGTAACATTTCGGTCTCACCGAAAAGAGAAAATCGGTCCCACCGAGTTTACCTGACCAACTCGCTGGAAAGATTATTACCAAAATCGGTCTCACCGAGTTTGTGTAATCGGTCTTACCGAGATTACGTTATGCCCTAACCCTAACTGAATCGGTCTCACCGAGTTGCATGTCAGTCCCACCGAAAATCCTAACGGTCACTAGGTTTACTAAATCGGTCCGACCGAGTCTGTTGAATCGGTCCCACCGAGTTTGGTAAATTGTGTGTAATGGTTAGATTTTGTGTGGAGGCTATATATACCCCTCCACCTCCTCTTCATTCGTGGAGAGAGCCATCAGACAAAACCTACACTTCCAACTTACCATTTCTGAGAGAGAACCACCTACTCATGTGTTGAGGCCAAGATATTCCATTCCTACCATATGAATCTTGATCTCTAGCCTTCCCCAAGTTGCTTTCCACTCAAATCTTCTTTCTACCAGATCCAAATCCTATGAGAGAGAGTTGAGTGTTGGGGAAACTATCATTTGAAGCACAAGAGCAAGGAGTTCATCATCAACACACCATTTGTTACTTCTTGGAGAGTGGTGTCTCCTAGATTGGCTAGGTGTCACTTGGGAGCCTCCGACAAGATTTTGGAGTTGAACCAAGGAGTTTGTAAGGGCAAGGAGATCGCCTACTTCGTGAAGATCTACCGCTAGTGAGGCAAGTCCTTCATGGGCGACGGCCATGGTGGGGTAGACAAGGTTGCTTCTTCGTGGACCCTTCGTGGGTGGAGCCCTCCGTGGACTCGCGCAACCGTTACCCTTCGTGGGTTGAAGTCTCCATCAACGTGGATGTACGATAGCACCACCTATCGGAACCACGCCAAAAACATCCGTGTCTCCAATTGCGTTTGAATTCTCCAAACCCTTCCCTTTACTTTCTTGCAAGTTGCATGCTTTAATTTCTGCTGCCCATAACTCTTTGCATGCTTGCTTGATTTGTGTGATGATTGCTTGACTTGTCCTAAGATAGCTAAAATCTGCCAAACTCTAAAATTGGGAAAAGGTTAAGTTTTTAATTGGTCAAGTAGTCTAATCACCCCCCCATCTAGACATACTTCAAGGTCCTACACATAGGCATACCCTAGGTGAACCAGATATTAGACAGACATACTATTCATTGCTGCCTCGATATGTGCCCCACAACTAATTTAGAACTCAAGTTTGAACATTAATTTGGACCTGACTTGGGAGTCCAAGAGCTGAACAGGACGATAAAGTAGCAGTTAAGTTTAAGCAATGCATAACATAAGCAGAAACAAAAGAGTGCGACCTCTCTTGTGGACCCATGTACTCCTCAGGTTCATCTGCTGAGTCGATGATGGTGATGCCGTTGTGGTGGTTTGGTGGATGCTTCTGTCGATGGAGCAGCTCAGGTGAGGTGGACGACGTCGCGGTAGGAGCAGGACAAACCACACAAAGTTCCCTTCGACACGTACCTGTAACTGAAGTAATTCTATAAGGGCTCATTTGGCTTGCATGATTCTTAAACCGCATGGATAGGAAAAACACCGAAATAGGATAGGAATGCACATGGTAAGCAGAGCATTTGTAAACACATGATTTCTGTCAACTTGGGTGTTTGGTTTACAGGAATTGGAAGAGCAGAGGAATGCAAAGAAACATGCCAAAATAAAGTGAAACCAAATGAAAGCGTGTACAGTTAGAATGTTATTCTGGCACTAATGCACTTGGTCTTGTTTTCATGCATACGATTTTGAAAAGTAGATCCAGGTGGATGTTTTGCATCATTTGTTTCAACAAAATGCATGAATAATTGAATAGTAGAGTGCCATTGGAAAATTCCCTATTGCTATGTTTTTCCGTTGAATCAAAATAGCCCTAATGGATTGACGTGAATGTATAGTAATAAGTGATGCAACAAGTGTACAACCTCTTTGCCATAGCCGTGTCGACCTCAGCATCATTGGGTTGGTCGCTGAAGCAGTTGAGGCAGAGGTGGCTGTCGTAGGTGTGGAGGAAGATCTGAGGAATCTGTAGACGGCGTCCAGGGTACTGCTCTGTTGTGATGGATCATTCTGTCGTTGGAGCAGCTCCGGTGAGCCGTAAGACGTCAAGGGTGAAGCAACACAAGACAAACATCGTCAATCTCAAGTGGGATTCTAATAGCATCTCCAATAGATGATGTAAAATAGATGTAAAATTTACATCACCAAAAACCACCTGACTACAACAGATGAGGTAAAAACTATTGACTCTGAACTTAACTGTCGAAACTGAAAGCAATGGTAGCAGAGAGGCACTTGACATGTAGTTTAGGGAGGGCCTGCAGTTCATCTTCAACCTGCACCCCCCTGAGCCTCTAGCCACCACCGGCCGAACGGCAGGCCCCAGCGCCGCCTCGCCGCACCGAAACAACTCCCCACCGCCGCCCCGGCCAGCCCTCTAGGTCCCCCGCCCCCACCCTGAACCCTAAGATAGATGGTGGGGTGCCTCTCCGGTGAGCCCCCATTCCCGCTGCGGGTGGTTCTTCCTTAACTCCGGCGAGCCCCCACCCAACCCCTGAAAATCGACTGACCCAAAATTCAATTCAGTCGACTGAAGTGTGGATTAATCGGAGCAGAGCAGCAGCACGAGCGAGGGGGAGAGCAGCAGCAGCAGCTGGGCGAGCGAGCGATCGAGCGAGAGCCGGAGCAGCAACAGCAGCGCGAGCGAGCGAGCGAGAGCCAGAGCAGCAGCAGAAGATCCGGCTGGTATGGACGCCGCCGCCGAAGGGGCCTCGCACTAGGGGCGAGGCGCCATGGAGATGTCGCCCGTAGCACCGACTTCAAGGTAGCCGCTCCATGGGGGTGCGGGATGGAGCACTGTCGGCGCCGGGAGGTCGAGTTAAGGAGAAGGTGCTATGTGATGAGTGTACAACCTCTTTGGTGGTGCCGAGTAGGCCTCGGCTTCGTCCGAGGAGTCGGTGAGGATGTTGCGGTTCCGGTGGAGCAGGTTAAGGCGGCGCTGTGGGGATGGAGCAGCCGCGATAGACGAGGCGATCGTCGGAGCAGCTCCTTGGGGGTGGAGGACGGGGCGGCTGAACTGGCGGGACGACGAGATGGACGATGGATCCTCATCCGGGGAGGTGGACGAGGGACGTCGAGCTATTGCGGTAGACGACGTCGTCGGGGAAGAGGCTCCGGCTGGGCAACGGTGAGGTGGCGGACGGAGGAGGGTGGGGTTTGGCGGCTGGAGCGGAGAGGTTATGGCGGCCTGGGATTTCGAATGGCGAAAAGGGGGCGATGGGAGAGGGTGAAGCATGACTTAGGGACGCGCTTGTCCAAAATGTAGGGTGTGTTACAAAAGTGCTCCCCACCGATTTGAACTAGCGGCCCTTTCGGCTCAGGCTTAGATTGGGGATTTTGCATGTCGGGATTTGGCAGCTGGAGGGAGTTTTCGCGCGCGTTGTAATTTCGGGATAGCACGGCGTGGGTTGTGAAGGGCCAGTTTTAGGAGCACGATATCTAAAGTTTCGGGATATAACAAGACGCGGGTTGAATTTTACGGACAAGCCTAACATGTAGTAATATTGTACTTGTACGTACCAAATCAATTCACACTTCCCTCAACCAAAAAGAAAACGAAAAAATAAAACTATTCACACCACACAAAGAGAGAGTCTTGCCCCGTTTTACTATACAAATGCTATTCAAAGCTACTCCCTCCTTCCATCTATATAGGGCCTAATGTGTTTTTCAGTGCTAACTTTGACCAAATATTAGAGCAATAATATATGACATGCAACTTACACAAAGCACACTGTTAAATTTGTCTGTGAAAGGTTCTTTCAATGATATAATTTTCACATTGTGCATGTCATGTACTATTAATCTTGGCAATAGTTAAATGCGGTCTTAAATATCTCATTACGCCCTATATAGATGGAAGGAGGGAGTATGAATCCATGTTATGTCCGATTAAATTTTTTCGCTTGCTGTATAATGCATGTAACCTACTCATACCAACATTTTAGTGCATTCCAAATGTTTATACTACCGCTGCAAGTCGAACTAAATTTGAATTCGTTTCTCTATTTCAATAAGAATCTACAATCATGATTGTTGCCAACTTCAACCATCATTCGTGTATTACCTTAATAACACACCACATGATTACTATAGAGATAGATATGAACTATGTGTACTACATGAACTCGAATTCTATTTTTTGAATACACTTGATGTTGATTCCAAATAATAGTACATTTGATGTACTAACTATATATTCATAATCTAAACCATGTTCCATACGTACACCGTGTTTATCACATAAAGTATAGTGCCCCGCCCCCTACATTATGACAAGTATTTAGACCTGAGCTGCAAAAGCCACACATTAGCCCAAGTTATAATCATTGTTCTATGTATTATACGTAGAACTAGCAAGATGCCCATGCGTTCCACAGAACATCAACATGATCAAGGGGCCTAATTTGCAAATATGGAGAGGGGTGTGGGTATCTTTTTTCAAACTTGCCATAGATTCCTTCCTATCCGCCAGATATAAATCGGATGGCCTATATTGCAGGATGGCAGGCACACCATCATCAACAACTCCTTTTTTATAAGAATAGAGATAAAATATATTATATGTAGTATAACATGTTCATAACCACACCATGTGTATCACCGTTATATATATTCACACATGCGTCGGTTTAAAACAGTATGATAAATTCTTCAAATATCCGAATTCGCTTTTTATAATGAAGTATGATCTATGTTCGTCTTTTACACCCACACAATCCTCTTATCTTTGTTGCTAGCGCTAACTTTCTCTCGTGCATGCACACGCCCGCATCCCTCTCACCCTCCCTCAGCATTCTCTAGCTCCATCGCGCAAATTTGTCTTTTCACTTTAGGTCGTTCACCCACGGTGTGTATAGGCCCCCCAGCTCCTTCTTTACGGCACACATCGATCGATATGCCTCTCTAGCCAGGTGTGCCTAGCACAAACACAAGCTTCCCCTCTTCTCTTGTCATCGTCCATGCCTCACTCCCACCACTCTTTTCATCGATCTCGTACTCGCACACTCCTTCCCCCTCGATATAGTATGGCTCTCGTACCACCTCCTGATGCATCCCTATCTCTCTCTCTATCCTTCTCCTCGTGCCTCATTTCCTTCTAACACACACATGCATGTATACCATAACTATCGATCTCCCAACATATACCTAGATCGACTTTAACTATCCCCCCCATCGATCGACGTACCTCACAAGTTATGTCTCTCCTTTCTCTAACAAAGGGCGATTGATCTTCCTATGTAGTTACGTGTGCTTACCACAGCCATATCGTCCCCCCTCATCATTCGTGCATGCCTCCTAACCTGTCTCTCACACGCACGTGCACAGACAACAACGAGCAGCCATCTCCTCTCTTATTGCTATTGCGGGCGTGCCCTCCGTTTGTCTAGCAAGCCTATCCCACCATTTGTTAGAAGCAACTCCACTACCACCCCCTCCAACACTCTAGCTCTGTCTCTCTCCCAACCTTATTCCTCTTCTGCACATATGCATGGATGCCGATCGATCTCCCTTAATACATGAGGCAGATCGATCTCCTTAATACATGAGGTAGGCCTCTCTCCTCCTCCACACATATACCAGCCATTGTACCTCTATAGTTAATCGGGCCTCCCTCTTCCCCCACCACACACCGATAGTCGAGCACTGCAGGTAGGTATCCATGCCACAGAGACAAATTGCACATGTCCCCTCTCACGTTCCAGTAGGCTAGCCACTCTATATCTTTGACGTGGGCATACACAAATTCGATGGCACTCTTTATCGATCACGCGCGCACATGCACACACACATCATCCCTCTCTTCGATTATATGGACACCTCAAGCCGATGATACCTCCACTCTCTTCTCGTGGATCTCCCCCTCTATATATATGTTATATCCAGGACTCTATTTCACACACATTGCATATGTTACATTTTTTGATTGACCCCCCCCCCCAAAAAAAACTCTCATGAACCCACACACTATATCTCTCTAGGTTTGTATCTCTCTCACATAACCCCACATAGGTGGTGTACGTATACAAGAAGAGAATAGGTGCACCGTGCACATACTCACGCTTCGTGCCCAGCCACACCCGTGCGGGTACACAGTGGAGCTCATTTCTTTACGAAAAGGCAGTCCACATGCTAACTTCAACGCCTGTAGCGGTTGTTTACCTAGGGAGGTCGTGTACCACGCATGCATGAAACAAAGTTCAACTTGACGCGTTGCCGCGTTATTTTTAAATAAAGTTATGGCGCTCAATGGCACGTACACAGAATATAAAACAATTTTTATGGAGAAAAAGGTAGTCCGCTCAACTATATACAATGGAGCCTGCCTGCCTGGTTTGTCGCTCTTCAGAGTATCTCACACAAGGCTGCGGTGGCCTCTCTCTCTCTCTCTCACCGTTGGTCACTGATCCGGCCGCATCCCATCCACCGGGGGAAAGGGAGTGCGGTGGCCTCTCTCTCTCTCACCGATGGTCACTGATCCGGCCGCATCCCGTTTGCCAGGGGAAAGGGAGGAAGTGCATCATTTCTTCGTTCGGCGACACCGAGGCAGCACGTCCCGATCTGCGGTACACGCTGTTCTCTTTGACCAAGCTCCGGCGCGGCAGGGCCTACGCCACCTGCTCGCAGATTCTACCCACCGCCGCTCACCTAGTTACATCCCGATGACCTCCAGGTATCCCCTCCGGCCTTGCTCCACTGCCCATCTTCCCACGTCGCTGCATGTGGATCTTCCATAGTTCTTTGCCCAAAACGTAGCTCGTGTGGCGTACTTTCCATATTGCAATCTCATCCTCACACCGTTTTAGACAAACACAACCGTGTTGTTATCTTCCCTTAGGACAAGGAATATGCTTCTTTTTTGTCGTCGCATGTGTCATCAACTGTTATTGGCCAGTAATTGTTTCCTTTCTACCTCTTTTCTGCAAACAGGGCTATCCATTTCACGTCGTTGCTATTGCGACCTTTTGTTGAACTGCACAAATCACTTTTTGCTTAAGAGTGTTTTGTGCAGTTATACTAAAATGTCACACGGGCAACGTCTCTATATTTCAGTGCGACTGCACAAAGGGAGATTGGTTTTGCTCTATCCTCCTCATCCAACTCCGAGCCTAATCTTCTCCAACTAGTTAGTCTTAAGAGAGACTGCAAAGGTGACCGGCTTCTATTTGTGTGTTTATTGTTTCATCAGCAGTCCTCTATTATCGTAATCACACTCAATATCTTTGGAACAGAGACGCTTAGCTCTATTTTAGTGGAACTGCACAAAATGATCGGAATGTTGCATGCTCCAGACAGCTAATTTTTTCCCAACATGCCTTGTTGATTTAGACAGAGCTGGGGGGACGTTGCTGCCAATGAAAGCATGGATCAATTTTAATTTAACACCTTATCATAACTCTATCTTCAGTTGTGATGTAATTATTAGCTCTGATCTGCTAATAATTGACATGCATTAGCAAGGAAGTTAGTTTTTTATTGTTTCCGAAAGAGCATCGATGGCAAGACACACGAAACAAAAGCTGAAAGCTCACATCATTATACAATTTCATGTCGCTGGAAAATTATTTGTATAGTACGTCAATTATGTAAACAAATGATGGAAGCTTGATAGCATTACTAGAAGCCTCTTCAGCATCCATGTCCATGTGCCATGCACAAAATTATACTCCTTCGTTCGTAAATATTTGTCTTTTTACAAATTTCAAATGGGCATATTTTAGAGTGTAGATTCACTCATTTTGCTTCATATGTGTACTCCCTCCGTTCCTAAATATTCTATTCATCTTTCTAGAGATTTCAACAAGTGACTACATACGGAGCAAAATGAGTGAATCTACACTCTAAAATATGTCTATATACATCCGTATGTAGTAGTCCATTTGAATCTCTAAAAAGACAAATATTTGAGTAGTCACTTGTTGAAATATCTAGAAAGACAAATACTCCGGAGTATATTTAAGAATTGAGGGGGTAGTGCACAACCGCATGGGAGACTCAGCCCGGTCGTTGCGCCGCATTAATAGTGAGTAATGAGCAGTCAAATCATAAGCCCCACCTTTCCCGCTGTAAGTTGCTCGGGAGAAGCAACCATCAATACGCTCTTCTTTGAATCCGCTCATACTACTCCATCTGTCACTGTTTCTAGAGCGCGCTTCAGAAAAAAGAAAAAAAATATGTGGGACCAAGGCGACTAGCGATTGGCCTGAAAAATAGCATTGGTAGTTATAGCACGGCGTCTATTACTAGAGGGAATAATGCGTGCACACATGCATGCAGTGCTTCCACACCGGGTACACACATGCATGCACTTACTCCACTCCGTAGTAGTACTCCCTCCTTTCCGGTTTATAGTGCTCAATTCAAAAATCTCACAAATCAAGGTAGATGGCGAGTGGTGGAATACTTTGTGTAGTTTTGCAAAACCACCTAATTAATGCTCTTGTTTTCCTCAAAAAATTATGTTTATCAATGCATTAATTGTAATGCATGCATGCATAAAGTACATGCATTGGTCAATTTTCCCTTAATACTTGCATGCAATGATTTAATGCACCTTGGAATCTGAACATATGATGGAAAACAACCAAATTGAGCCTTATAAAATGGAAAAACTAAAATTTTGAGATAAGCCCTATAAACCGGAAAGGAGGGAGTACATCGAAAGAAAATTGTGGACTTGATTGTGGTTACCACGCCCTAATTAATTGAGCATTAAACCAAACGTGTCTAAAGTCTCTCTGGTGGTGGAAATGCATTGAGAGAAATGCATCATAATGAAGCGCGCCCTGTAAGCTGTGACGGAGGGAGGAGTAGTATGAAGGTGCAAAACCAAGTACGCGTATGGCCAGTCGGTCAACGCACCTCCTCTTGGCATATCACTGACATGTGGGACAGGAGTGTGAGCAAACCGATCTCAATTGACGGAAAAGAGCCAACCCGCCGTTCCTTGAGAGAGACAAGGAGCGAGAACACACAGACGGGCTCGCACGGAGGCCAAGGTATATTCGAGCATGATTGGTTGATCGATATCATCATTACATGTTGGGCTGCCGTTTTCCGCCCTTCTCCGAAATAAACGTGTACTTTATCAGAGATAAAAAAATAAGAGTACAAACGCTCCACCATGCGGTTCTAGTAGTAGTACTACTCGTACTACTGCGCTTGGCTTTTCGCCTCTTCGTGAAGTCGAACAATGATGGTACTCCACATGTTGGGTACTACAATGTATGCCTCTGACAATCTGACACCGAATGGACTCATGCATGTCCACCGAGGGTAGGTTGCATTAGTCAAAAGGCATAAGCGAGCTTCTCCTCGTTCTGCGAGTTGACGGGACACACCAAAAAGTAGTGCTAGTCCATACTCCCTCCTTTCCGGTTAATATGGTTTAATCCTTTTGCGGGTAAACGAGAGAGCTTTATTCATATATCTTAGGACGATCAGCCAAGACACTGGTCACTAGGAAGCGAGGTACCCTGCAAAAAAAGAAGTAGGAAGCGAGGTGTTTCATCAAGCCAGCTCTCGGCCACATTCAAAGTGCAGCAAGCACGGTTCGCACGAAAATGCGCCACAAGGTTTGCTGACCTGTTTACATGCTGAATAACAAAAAAATAGGAAATATTACCGAGTGCTCCTATTTGTAACAGGATGTAACCCAGAATTAAGCGAGAATTGTGGCGAGTGTTCCATGCAATCAACTTCCATTATCACATGCGAGAACCCTCAAAGAGAACCAAATGTGTTGAAGATTGCTTTATCACATTTTAAAATCATAATAAGAGTGCAGATGCTCCTCCATCCGGTTCCTAGTACTAGTATAGTACTTACCTCTATAGACTATAGTAGTAGTACTAGTACTACTAGTAAACTTTGCGCTTGGCCATTCGCCTATTTGGGAAGTCGAACAATAATAGCACTAGTAGTATAGTGTATGCTTCTGGCAATCTGACACCAAATTAACTGTTGCACGTCCACCGCCTGAGCGAGGAAGAGCTTGCATTAGTCAAAAGTTTCTCCTTGTCCTGCGAGCCACCGCGTGCAAGCTTCTCCTGTCCTGCAACCTTCTCCTTGTTCGGCAAGTTGACGGGACACAGCAAAGTAATGCTAGTCCATATTGCCTCCTCTCCGGTTAATATGGTTCAATTTCAAACGAGATAAATACACTGTCTGTCACTGTATATTTGTAAAAATACGGTCAGTGGACTTCATAATATGCTCATTGCGCTCAATATATATATTTTCCGGTGTTTATACGGTCACTAGCTCACCCTGACTAAGTATGATTGTGCATGCACGTGTAGGTTGAGCACTTGAGTGTGACCGTGTGTGTTCCGTCGTGTGCTCGGACATGCATGCATTAGGGCGTCACACGCGTTTTTGCGTCCATGTGTACGCGTGACTGTTGCATACACGTAGGGGGAGTATGTGTAGGGGCCACTAAGGAGCAGTCAAATCACAAGAAGCAACCATCATTTCACTCTTCAATGACACGTACACAATATAAAATGGTTGATATGGATAGAAAAGAAAACCACTATATATACACTAGCAGGAGCCTAAGCTCAAGCCTGCTTGCTTAGGTTGCTCTCTTCACAAGCATAGAACGATGGGCCTGATCCCGCAGCTGGGGGAAGGGAACAATGTTCTGCATAGACACGATCGACATCAGCGAGGGAGAAAACCCACAGTCGGTGCGTCCTAATTGGGGGTCACCGTGGTATGGGCCGATGCCGCGTCCCAACCGCCCTTCTAGCTACAACCCGATGTCCCAGGTAGCCCATCTTTCTTTTGGAGCCGGCTTGCTCCACTACCGTAGCTCCATCTCCATGTCGATCTTTCTCTACTTCTACCGGCTTCTACTTGTGCTGAGTTTATGTCTCATGAACTAGTGCCAGTACTATTATTCTAATCACACTTCTTCAATATCTTTGCCATCAGGGATGCTCAGGTCGATTTTAGTGGAACTGCACAAAAGCATCGTATGATCCGAGGGTGCCAGCGATCTTTTCTTCGACAGGTTCTACCTGGCCAGGAAATTAAAGCCTGTTTAGGGTTTAGGGTTTAAGTCGTAGTGACCCCATCAGTAGTTTTTCTTTCGTACATGCTCTCACAACTTTTGTCTTTAGTTGTGAAGTAAATATTGGCTATGATCTGTGAATCATTGAGATGCATCAGCATGCGTGTTAGTTTACTTTTGTATTTGATGGAATGCTGTAACGGGGCAACGTTGGAATAGGAATGAAAATGGAGTGGAAAGTTTCTGTTTTTCCGGAGAAAAAATGGAAATGGAGAGAAACTAACGTTTCGTTTCCTTGGCTCGCGCCATCGAGCAAAACCAACGTTTAAATCACGTCGTGTCTCACCCCCCTCCACGGCTCGACCCCACACGGTCGCTCGGCATGCCACTCACCGCAAACCTAGAATACGATAACTTTCCCACCTGCTTATCGATGGATCGCGCCATGGAGTACTAGCACTACTGGAAGAGATTGACGAGTTGGGGGAGGACAGCTAGCTGTAGCACGGACTCCCAAGAACTTTTTACATGCATGTTGTAGCCGGCTATTGCGACCTTTGAACGCGGAGCAGTCGCGTGCACCCGGAAGCGGTGCGGGCAACGCTCTCTCGGCCGGCGCACCGCTTCAATGCCGGCGCCAGTGAGAGGTCACGTCCGCTCTGGCCGGGCATGAATGCGGCACTGACCGTTTTGGGTGGGAAGCACGCGCGGGTGATGAGGAGGGTTCGGGTTGGTCAGGATCAGCCGTGGCAGCGGTCCGGACGTCCGCAAATAAGAGATGTTGTACGTTAATATTGGTGCGTATATAATTAACAACGTAAATAATGTGCCAGTTGGACAAATATGGTTGGAGATGGAGATGGAAATATAATTTTACGTAAACACGGATATGCATGTCTATGTCTATGTGTGTGTGCGACGACTCTCGTTACCTGGAAGCAGGGGCGTGTTTATGATTGAGTTTTCTTTCTTGGTATGTTAAAAAAATGTCCGCCAATTTTCGTTTCTTTTTTCCGGGAATGTGCGTATTCTATTTTTTTAGGGTGTGCGTATTCTATTTAAAACCACTGCTATGGAGAGATTTTTCTACTCCGTTATAGCCTCATGTTTGATAGGGTTTCTCGCGTCTCGCTCTCTCACCCTCTCCATATCAAAACAAGATGAGAGTGTCCACTCTATCTCTCTCTTCACCGGTGGTCACAGATCCGGCCGAATCCCGTCCGCTGCGGGAGGTGAGGAGGTGCAGCATTGACGTTGTTGCCGTCGGCAACGGAGGAAGCCGATGTGCACCGTCCTATCGGAGCCGGCGCTAGCACGGATGAAGATCCTCCGCGCCTTTGTTCGCTGCCGTCGTGTGGGCAAATTCCGCCCACCCGCCTAAATGACATCTCGCCCACCTGAGGTATAACTTATTGTACTGGTCCAGCTCCCCAGGTCACTGTGTGCGGGTTTTCTTCTATGTGACTACTCCCCAGCTCCCCATGTATAGTAGCTAGGGTTTGTTGGCTGGTCCAACATCACCTACTAGTACTATTATAGAGGAAACGCCACTTGAAAAGTTGTCCTGATTTATGCCTCGGTGGAGGTATACATGTTATTTCGACAAAAAGTACAAGGTGGTTGTGCGGTCATTGTCCATATGGTGGTAGTAATATCACTGGTTAAATGAAGAAATGCTTTTTTTCTCGGGTATCCTGGTTTAGTTCCCATCAAGATAATTATGATGCTTCTGTTTGTTGGTGTACTTTTCATTAATTCTTACTGAAAATTGAGATGTCGTTGCTAATCTTGTAAAAAAAAGTAACAACACTATATCCCTTTTTTATATTTTTGGAAACAGCGATGCGTATCTCCATACCCGGGTATGTCTTCCTCAATTTTAGTGGAACTGCACAAAATTGTATGGCCATTGTTGTTCCGCCTCACTATCCTCTGCCACGTGGTTCTTCCTTCCTAGAGCTTGATTACTGAGAAGAAACAGACCACAGTGAGGATTTGTTGAACTTCATAGGTGCCTCACCCAAACTTGATGCCAAATGGATGATGCATCACCACGATGACCTATCGATGCTCATGGTTGCGCCTCATGGTTGCGTCGGCTGGTGAAACTGATCGATTTTCAATGGAAAACAAGCTGTCATCCATCAGTGCTCTTTGCTTGTTACGCACAAAGATGATATCCTTCGTCAGTTCACCTTGGTTGCGTTGGAGACGCAGTCGTTTTTCACGTTAGTGCAATTTTATCACACAATTGGCTATGAACCAAATGTTTCCTCGAAGAAGGATCAATGTTGGTACTAAGAGCATAAGTTTTGTATTGATTTCTAAGCCTTCTCACAACTTTGTCTCCAGCTCCCCTGTAATTTTATTTGTCCAGCTATTAACTTTGATTTAAAAATGGTGTGGACTAAAAACCTGGATGGACGTAGTAGCCCTCCATTTTTATTTACTCCGCATACTAGATTTGACTGAAGTCAAACTTTGTAATACTCTCAAACCTTTCCGATAATTGAAATTATAATTCTTTGTTTGTACACACTCTCACACGTTTCCGATAATTTGGCGCATGTGTGGTTGTTCACTTAAGGGAGGGTAGTGTACCGCACGTGAAGGACAGGAAGTGCGATCAGGACGCGTGGGTGTGGATCGTTAGTTCATCGGAAGTAGTAGTAGTTTTCTTCATTGTACGTTAAATAAATAGTTTCGTTTCGTACTTACACAATTTAAAACGATTGTTATGGAGAGAATATGAAAACCACTCCACGAGAGTACTATATGGACGCAGCTTCATTGACTTAGTGCACCTGCCTTTGGGTTTATGACAGGTGGGCCCAAAATGTGTCTGGCTCACTTGTCATACAGCCAAAAGCAGGTGCAGTGAAGGCACCGGAGCTCAGTCCGTACTACAGTAGTATATATATAAGCTGGAGCCTCAGTGCTTGTTCGCTAGGGTTTGCACTCTCCACACTCTCGCCGCACTACATATATGTATACACGCTGGAGGCTCAGCATTCATTTGCTAGGGTTTGCTATATCCATAGTCTCTCACCCTCTCTTCACCAGATCTAAACAAGACTGCATTGGCCTCTTGTCTCTCTCTCTCTCCCCCCTCACAGCTGGTGAAGGAGGCGTCCGTATCCTGTCGCACCGGGAAGGGGAGGAGGTGCAGCGTTCACTCTATCACCTTCAGCGAGGGAGGCAATCCACTGCCGGCTGTGTTGTTCTCTTTCACCCAGCGCCTGTGCGGGAGGGCCACCGACCCCTTCTTCCTCGCTGCCATACATACCGTGGGCAGATCCGGCCTCCCGCCGCACGCCTTGCCACATCCCGACGACCCTAAGGTATAAGTTTCTTTGAAACCATCATTGCTCTAGCTGCATGTGGATCTTTTTTGATCTGTAGTCGAATCTAGGTCTTGGGTCAAAGAGGAAAGAAGGGTGCGGTGGGCTAGAGCAAGAATCTAGGACATGGTTCAATGAAGAAAGGAGGGACGAAAAGTAGTATAGACTGGCTATCCAGCCGCTTTTTTGGTCGAAAAGGGAAAAAGGGGGTAACCCAGTACACACATCTGTAAGGAACCGATCTCTTTGTTGAAAAGGGAAAGAAACTGGGGGGTCGGGTAGTTTGTGCAGGACTAGATTTGGTGCCCTCACATAGGAAAAAGGTTCAAAGAGAACAAATATGGGACCAACGCATATATGTTGCTTGGCTACATACTCTACATCACCCATTTATACGTGTGGACGCACATGGTGCTGGCATGTCCCATACAGCTATTTTGCTATTGTAATCTAAGAATGCCGCCGGAAAATTGAAGCAATGCCACTGTTAAATGTAAATTACATTTTTTAATGAATGTTGTTTTAAGAGAATGTTTCTATTAATATGAATCAATGCAACCGTTTTAGAAATGCTACTATCCTCCTTTGTTTTCCATCCAAGATAAGTTAGACGCTTCTTTCTATCACCGTTTGTTTCATCCTCCTTTATCGGCAAGTAATTGTTTCCTTTTTTGCCTCTGTTAAAACAGGGGTATCGATTCAACTTGTTGCTATTGCGACATTTTGCTTCGCTACTCAAAACACTTTACTTGATTTCAGTGCAACTGCACAAAACGAGATTGGATTTCCTATTCGTGTTGGCAGATTCGTAGTTGATCTTGTCAGTGTCATGACAGGTTGGTACTTGCCTTCATCCACATGATCGTGCAGTGTGTTTTGAGATGTTGTGCTACTTGTATTGGTACTGTTCTAAATAAATGTTGAATTTAAGCTATTATATTGCTCTCTCTTCCCATTAAGAAGTGAACAAAAATGGTACCAACCCAGACATGATGCTTGTTGCTTTGTTACAACAAACTCTGCATCACCCCCTTTGTAAGTAGATGGAAGCACATGGTGTTGTTGCGCCCACTCTCCCCTGGAACTGTTTATGTTTTTTGTTAATCTATTGCCACTGGTAAAATTAAGCAATGCCACTCTCAGAATTAACTACTGAATCTTATTTCAAAACTACAACGCTTGTTAGGGATTGGCGGGATTACCATTTTTGTGGCTGCCTGTTTCATCCTCCTTTATTAGCCAGTAATTGATTCTTTTTTTTTCCTCTATTTAAACAGGGATATCTATTCAACTTGTTGCTATTGCGACATTTTGCTTCGCTGCGCAAAACACTTTGCTTGATTTCAGTGCAACTGCACAAAACGAGATTGGATTTCCTATTCGTGTTGGCAGATTCGTATTTTATCCTGGTGTTCTCATGAAAGGTCAGTACAGGCCTTCATCCACATGATTGTGTAGTGTGCTTTGAGATGTTGTGCATTGGTACTATTTTAAATAAATGTTGAATTGAAGCTATTGTATTGCTGTCTTTTCCCATTAAGTAGTGAACAAAAATGGGACCAACCCAGACATGATGCTTGTTGCTTTGTTACTACAAACTCTGCATCACCCCCTTTATAAGTAGATGGAAGCACATATTGTTGTTGCGCCCACTCTCCCCTGGAACTGTTTATGCTTTTCGTTAATCTAATGCCGCTGGTAAAATTAAGCAACGCCACTCTCAGAATTAATTAACTACTGAATCTTAGTTCAAAACTACAACACTTGTTGGGAATGGTACTATCCTGCTTTGTAGTTCTTTCTACATGTTTAACCAAGGTGTTGTTAAGATAATTTCTGTGTTAAAATGAAACAGTTGCATTGTTTTAGGAATGGTACTTTTCTGCTTTGTCGTTCTTTATACATGTTGAAACAAGGCATTGTTAACATAATGTCTCAGTCAATATGAATGAATCACACTGATGGAGAATTGCTACTCTCTTGCATTGTTTCCCATTAAGATAAGGTAGATCAGTAGATGCTTTTCTTCTGGGAGTACAAGTCATCAACCGTTATTTCTCAGTAATTATTCCCCTTATACATATTATTGCTTACAGGGATATCAAAATTAAAGCTCGGTTTTATTTCGACTTCGATTTTAGTTGAACTGCACAAAAGGAGCCAATGTGTCCAAGGCAAACTGTTGCATTACTGGGTCCAGTTGGTCGTTCCACTTTGCAGTAAGAAGCAGTCACTGTTTGCGCTACATTACAGAAGGAATGACCGAGAAGCTTTACAGGGTATTATTAGACGCTGGTGACATGACTAGTCTGTAGAGAGCATTGGCAATTCTACAACACGTGGAGTGCACTGGGCAAAAAGTGCCCAAACAAGTAAGAAGCTACGACAGGACTCCATGATCATAGGCATTACATATTTTGAATGGGAAAAGCTTGTCAAAGTTTAATCATTGATGTTAGCAAGAAGATGTTAGTTTAATATATTGGAATTGGAAAACCTTGTCAAAATTTGCTCATTGATGTTAGCCAGAAGACATGCATTTGATATTTTTGAGTGGGACGCCCTTGCTGTGAGCAGCGTTGATTGTTTTTTCCTATTCATGTGTTCAGTTTAGAAGTAAATAGTTACTCTGCTGAGATATTCCTGTGTTAAGAGTTTGTTCTGAATATTGTCTATGTAATGCCAGGCCTTGTGTTTGATTGCAAAGTTGAGCTTGGAATGTTGTGCATGCAGCATCACGAGCTGTTCACCGTGCCTCCTGAGAATAATGCTTCGTATTGTTTTGCATGTCGATCTAATGCCAGTGGTTTGCTTGTTAAGAAGATCATCCTCTTCTATTGTTTCCGTGTTTAAGAAGTTCATCGCCTTATGTTTCATTCATAGCCTATACGACAAGTCGGGTAGGTTAGACGTGAAACCATATGATCTTCCGACCAACTCATGATATTAGGCCGTGATTGGATCGTCGTCTTCCAACCAAAACCGCTTGTAAAACTGACACTTGTAAATAATAGCAGATTTTCTCGGGCGAAGCACTTGGTTGGTCGATTTCGACTAGTAAAATATCGGAAGTACTTCACATACGATAAAAATGCTGAATGACACTCGGATGCTTGCTAATCCAGCCGTTAGCTGTTGTTTCAGCCTTTCCCATGGATGGCATGATACGTGTGTCGTGCATGTATCGTCTGGTAATGTCGTCCATATAGCAGTTCTCGTAAAATATACACTGGTCTCTCAAATTAAACGCGTAACTGATACGTCTCCAACGTATCTATAATTTTTGATTGTTCCATGCTATTATAGTACCCCTTTTGGATATTTATGGGCTTTATTTTACACATTTATATCATTTTTGGGACTAACCTACTAACCGGAGGCCTAGCCCATATTGCTGTTTTTTTGCCTATTTCAGTATTTCGAAGAAAAGGAATATCAAACGGAGTCCAAACGGAATGAAACCTTCGGGAGCGTGATTTTTGGAACGAACGTGATCCAGAGGACTTGGAGTGCATGTCAAGAAGCAGCCAAGGCACCCATGGGATAGGAGGCCGTGCCCCCCTGTAGGGCGCGCCCCCTGTCTCGTGGGCCCCTCGGGCGGCCACCGACGTACTTCTTCCTCCTATATATACCTACGTACCCCGAAAACATCCAGGAGCACCATGAAACACAATTTCCACCGCCGTAACCTTCTTTATCCGCGAGATCTCATCTTGGAGCCTTCGCCGGCACTCTGCCAGAGGGGGAATCGACCATGGAGGGCTTCTACATCAACATCCTTGCCCCTCCTATGAGTTGTGAGTAGTTTACCACAGACCTACGGGCCCATAGTTATTAGCTAGATGGCTTCTTCTCTCTTTTGCATCTCAATACAATGTTCTCCCCCTCTCTTGTGGAGATCTATTCGATGTAAACTCTTTTTGCGGTGTGTTTGTCGAGATCCGATGAATTGTGGGTTTATGATCAAGTTTATCTATGAATAATATTTGAATCTTCTCTGAATTCTTTTATGTATGGTTGAGTTATCTTTGCAAGTCTCTTCGAATTATCAGTTTGGTTTGGCCTACTAGATCGATCTTTCTTGCCATGGGAGAAGTGCTTAGCTTTGGGTTCAATCTTGCGGTGTCCTTACCCAGTGGCAGAAAGGGTTGCAAGGCACGTATTGTATTGTTGCCATCGAGGATAACAAGATGGGGTTTATATCATATTGCTTGAGTTTATCCCTCTACATCATGTCATCTTGCTTAATGCGTTACTCTGTTCTTACGAACTTAATACTCTAGATGCAGGCAGGAGTCGGTCGATGTGTGGAGTAATAGTAGTAGATGCAGGCAGGAGTCGGTCTACTTGTTATGGACGTGATGCCTATATACATGATCATTCCTAGATAATCTCATAACTATGCGCTTTTCTATCAATTGCTCGATAGTAATTTGTTCACCCACCGTAATACTTATGCTATCTTGAGAGAAGCCACTAGTGAAACCTATGGCCCCCGGGTCTATCTCTTATCATATTTGCTTTCAGTCTACTTTTATTTGCATCTTTACTTTTTGCATCTATCTTATAAAATACCAAAAATATATTTATCTTATTTTACTATCTTTATTAGATCTCACTTTCGCAAGTGGCCGTGAAGGGATTGACAACCCCTTTATTGCGTTGGTTGCATTTCTCAGTTTGTTTGTGTAGGTGTGTGGGACTTTTGAGGAGCCTCCTGCTGGATTGATACCTTAGTTCTCAAAAACTGAGGGAAATACTTACGCTACTATCGCTGCATCACCCTCTCCTCTTCGAGGAAAACCAACGCAAGCTCGAGATGTAGCAGTAACCCGCCGGTTTTACTTACAGACCTCGGGCCCTCGGTTTCATTACACCTGTATTTTACGTGTTGTTTCCCATGACGAGTAAATTACACTTGTATGTTAATACAGGTTTGAAATAAACCAGAGCTCCCAAGTGCGGCCTTACCGTTTCATGCCGTCTCAGTTTCTCGAAGGTGCTCATAGGTGTCCGATGATCCTGGCTTCCTGAATGAGCAGCGGGTGATGTATCAGACCATCCGTAGGGCTCTATCGTCCTTCGACTTGTTGCGCTCACCGTGGCGCTGAGCATTGCTAACATCGTCAACGAACATGAGGATTCAGGAGATGACTTTATTTTGACTGGATGACACTAGGGACCCACTAGGGCCATAGCCGTAGGTACGCAAGTGCCTCCTTATTATGTACAACTATTTTTTTTTGCTTCCTCCTGGTTTCCTGACATCACGGTCTCACACCATTGTCAACCTATGTGGTCAATATAAACGAGAGAATTGCACAAGGTGCGGCCGACAGCTGGGACCAATCAGCTCGAGCAGTATTTGTGTTTTTGAGGCGTGAGCACTGCAGAGTTTTTCTTGGCGATGATTTTGTTGTTGTGCAGAGGAGAGCAGGGTATTAACTGGGCGGGCTGTGGCCCGTCTAGCCCAGGCCAGATATCTAGCCCAGATATTAATTTTTTCAAGATGAAAATGGCTAGCCCAGCTATACGTTTTTTTGAGGAATACCCAGGCAAGGTCAACTTGTTATTCTCCGCCCCGCTGGGCTGCAAATCTTTCCTAGGAGGGATGCATTAGGCTTAACAGGAAAATGGGCTTTAAAAATAATAAATGGGATGTAATTATAAAAACTGGGCAGTAACTATAAAAAAATGCACCAAACATGAAAGTAGTTTATAAAATATTATTTATGGATTTTGAAAATATTAAATTTTCATTGTGGCGCGCGCAATGTTTCGTTGGAATTTTACATAATACAAATTTATATTTAATCTGACTAGAAATTTCGGGATAAAAATATTTCATATCCCATCAAAATGTGGGAAATTTTATTGAATTCTGTCTTCAACGGTTGGTTGAAATTATTAATCATTGTCCTAGCTAGAAAATGGATTGTGCTTTTAACAAATTGTAAATGGGTTGTAGTAAATTCCATTAGAATTCAAAAATGGGATGTACATTCTTACAAATCGCAAATGGGCTATAAGTTCTCTGCCACACACTTGTGGGCCTACTAAGTTGACGCGTCCTCTAAAAAAATAAGTTGACACGTATGCAAGGCTTTGTCAACTTATTATAGTCAACACACGGTTCTAGCAGCAGTGGCCGTTGGATGTCTATCCAATGGATGTCGTGCTTCTTCTTCAATCTTGGACATTCTTAGCTTCGGCCGCCCAAAAAATGATTCCTCCCCCTGACATCTGGGGTGCACCGTTTCCGAGGCTGACCTGTGGGCCTACTAAGTTGGCGCGTACCAAGGTCTTTGTCAACTTAGTCAATATAAACAATTCTAGCTTTAGTGACCGTACGATGTCCATCCAACGGCCGTAGTGCTTCTTCAACCTCTGGTCTTCTTGCTCCAGCCGCCCAAAGCAACGCCAGTTGTGCCGCATGCTCCTGCCTCCCGTGGCCGGCTGTGCTGCCGCGGAGGCCTCACCGCCTCCTACTATTCCCGCCGCTGGCTAGGCCCTGCGGCGACGGCAACCTCACACCGTAGCCGAACCAGTGAACCCTCGTACTCCTCTCCGCGCGGCTTCCACTGCCGCGTCTTCCCCGGCTCCGCGTCATCCCCTTCCTAGGCCTCGCCATTGTCCACCTCGCTGGTGCTCTCAATGCGGCGTGGTCAACGTGGTCAAGGAACGACTTCCATCGGACGTGGACTGTACGTGGAGAGGCTGACAGCTGGGTCCACGGCCGCAGCAAGGAAGTGCCTCCTTATTACGCGGAAAATAATGTTACCTCCACCTGACAGCAGGGACCCACTGGACGGGCCACCATATTTCGCGAAGAAAACATTTCCCCCTGACTGCTGGGACCCACCAGCTACACCTTCGCACGCAAGGAAGTGCGTCCGGGCAAAAAAAATGATTCGCCCCCTGACTGCTGGGACCCACCAGCTACATCTTCGCACACAAGGAAGTGCGTCCGGGCAAAAAAATGATTCACCCCCTGACTGTTAGGACCCACCAGGTACATCTTCACATGCAAGGAAGTGCGTCTGGGTAAAAAATAAAAAATCGATTCGCCACCCTGACTGCTGGGACCCACCATCTACATCTTCGCACGCAAGGAAGTGCCTGACAGTCGGGACCCACTTGGTCGAAGTGTACGTAGCATTGTCATTCTGGTCGCGAACGTGTACGTACATACTGGTGGATGTAGAGGCGTGCACATGTCGTAGTAGAGGCGCGCATGTAGCATGTAGACATACGTACAACGGCCAGGGTGCAAGAAAGAAAATACGGCCACGTACGTACATATGGGCGGGGTCCCGAACGCCTACTCGCGCATACGTACGGCCAGGGCTCGTGTACATGGCTAGGTCGGAACGGAGAAACAGCGTCGTCGTCGTGTTCATGGGGAGCCAACCGGTTGGGTCGGAACGGAATGTGTCGTCGTGTTCATTGGGAGGGCTTGGACGGAACAGGCGATGGAAACGAGGCCTGGCGTACTGCAGAACGGAGGAAACGGCCTTGTGTTTGACCGGCCTCGTTCGAAACGGGATCCAGTTCATCGGGAGGGGTCTGGCGTACCGCAAAATGGAGGAAACGGACAATCTACGGTCGAACGGGGGTCCTGTTGATCGGGAGGGGTGTGGCGTACCGCAAAATGGACGAAACGGACTTGTATTGGAGCGGTACGGTCGAAACGGGGGTCATGTTCATCGGGAGGGGTGTGGCGTACCGCAAAACGGGACTCCACGGGATACTGCTCATCTCCACCGTCGACCTCCTCCAGCCTCCACGGGCTACCGTCGACCTCCTCTAGCCTCCACGGGCTCCTGTTCATCCAGCCTCCACCGCGCGCTACTCCACCGGCTACTATTCAACCACCCCTCCACCGTCTACTGTTCATCCAGCCCTCCACGGGGTCGTCCTGTTCATCCA
>NC_057807.1:108757716-108779870 GCF_018294505.1 Triticum aestivum
AATGCTCACTGTTAATCTACTCGATCGGCTTCAGTTAGCAGCAGTAGAGAAGGAATCACTCGATCGGGTTCAGTTAACAGCCATCGATCGATCGCTCGGGTTTAGTAACGCGTAGCCTGTAGTGCAATCGCTCGGGCTCAGTTAGAGCCCAATGCCTCGCTCGGGTTCAGTTAGAGCCAACGCCTCACACACACGCGCGTACGTGTATGAGAGAAACGCGCATCGCTCGGCCGCCGACCTCCCACCGTAACCGGGAACTCGCCGAAATTTTCCTCGCCCTCGCTTTTACCACGGTTTTTTCCATCATGGATGGCCCAAATAATGTCATGCAGTTGCGTCTCCGGCCCGCCCAGGACGAAAAGGCCATTTTCTGTCATGATTTTTTGTCATAGCAGTAGGAGCCCACCACATCTATGATGATACCGGGTTTTGTCACAATTATCGTCATAGAAGTGTCATAAGTATGACAGAAAAAAATTCGTTCGGCCCAAAATGTCACGGATGTGTCTTTTTCTTGTAGTGCGTGCCCGAGATTCGATCGTCGTATCATCATACCTAGTTCAATCTTGTTACCGGCCAGTCTCTTTACTCATTCCATAATACTTCATCCCGCAACTAACTCATTAGTCACAATACTTGCAAGGCTTAGAGTGATGAGTATTACCGAGAGGGCCCAGAGATACCTCTCCGAAACACGGAGTGACAAATCCTAATCTTGATCTATGCCAACCCAATAAACACCTTCGGAGACACCTGTAAAGCACCTTTATAATCACCCTTTTACGTTGTGATGTTTGGTGGCACACAAAGTGTTCCTACGGTATTCGGGAGTTGCATAATCTCATACTCTGAGGAACTTGTATAAGTCATGAAGAAAGCAGTAGCAATGAAACTGACATGATCATAATGCTAAGCTAATAGATGGGTCATGTCCATCACATCATTCTCCTAATGATGTGATCCCGTTCATCAAATGACAACACATGTCTATGGTTAGGAAACATAACCATCTTTGATTAACGAGCTAGTCAAGTAGAGGCATACTGGGGACAATTAGTTTTGTCTATGTATTCACACATGTACTAAGTTTCCGGTTAATACAATTCTAGCATGAATAATAAACATTTATCATGAATTAAGGAAATAAATAATAACTTTATTATTGCCTCTAGGGCATATTTCCTTCACCACGACTATCGTATCGGACCACGACGTCAAGTTTCTTAGCTACTTTTGGAAGATACTATGCACCAAGCTCGGAATCAAGCTTTTGTTCTCCTTAGCATACCACCCACAAACCGACGGCCAAACAGAGGTCACGAACCGGAAACTCTCTACTCTACTACGTGTGTTGATCAAGAAGAACATCAAGGAGTGAGAGGAATGTTTACCCATTGCTGAGTACGCCTACAATTGAGCAAGACACTCTACTACCGGCACATCCCCCTTCGAGGTCGTCTATGGTTTCAACCTGTTATCCCCATTGGACATTCTACCTCTACCACTACAAGAGCGCATCAGCATGGACGCGAGTGCACGAGTGAGCTACCTCAAGAAGATGCACGAAGATACAAGGCACACCATCGAGCGCCAAGTACAACAAATCGCGAGAAAGCTCAACATCAACAAGCAACCCATGATATTCAACATTGGTGATCTTGTTTGGATACACCTTCGCAAGGACCACTTACCCAACGAACGCAAGTCCAAGCTTCTACCTCGAGCCGACGAACCCTTCAAGGTGCTCGCACGCTACAATAACAACGCCTACAAGATGGACATCCCTCGCGACAAGTATTTCGTGAGCGACATCATCAATGTCAAGGATCTCTCTCCCTACCATGAGGATGAGGCTTTCGATCCAATGTCGGATCTTTCCCAAGGGCCGGGGGGCAGATGATGTGGAGCATCCTATGGTCATCCCAATGGACCTACCATCCTCTCACCGAGTGCCAAGAGGACCTATGACACGAGCACAAGCTAGAGCTCTCGAGACCAAGGTGAAATATCTCCTTAGTGATATTCCATATGATCCTCTCGAGACATGGCTACTACCTAAGTCCGGAATGTTGTGCATGATAAGGTACTAAGAAGACCCTTTCGAAGATGCACGTGAAGATGGACAAGTCTACAAGTTCATGGACAAAGAGAACCAACGGAAGGAGCCGAGAATAGCTCCCAGGATACGGACATCCGGCCAGGATCCCGGACATCCGGCCCATGGAGGTGTCGGCAGCAACAGCGGCCCAAAAACCAATCTACAGGGCCCGGACATACGACATCAGGCCCGGACATACGGCCTCCAGCCCGGACATCCAGACACCGCCTATCTAGAGAGCACAGAAATCGACCCTGCCAGCCCGGACATCCGGCCCACGCGCCCGGACATCCGGCACCTCGTGAAGGCCCGGACATCTGGCCCGACGTACGGCTCCCCCTGCTTGCGCATAGTGAAAGGGCAGAGGCCATGTACCCCTTCGCCCCTAGACAATTTATACTCTCTCTCCTCCCTCTTTCTAGGGTTAGCAAAGGATATCTCATTTTACCGAAAAAGGCTTTCGCCCTGCTTTATAAATAAAGCAAACCGCCAGAGAGCACACATACAAGGACTAGTCCACACACACACACACCCATGTCTCACAAATAAGTACAGAGGTTCTGCTGAGGGCACAGCTCAACAAGCCCAGACAAAATAAAATAAAAGAGCCAAAAAATGGGACAAGCGTCTAGTCAGGTTCCGGTGGAGGCGCCTGGGGCAGCGGCGACAGACGGATGGCCATCGAGCGTAGGTCGGTGATGAAGGTGGAGATGTCGTCGCGGTCCTGAGGGTGGCTAAGCGGCCGCCAAAGCTGCAAGAAACCAGAAAATTTGAAGATAGCGTCAGTAGCTTGCCGATGAGGAGTGCGCTGGATCACAAGCTTATTGCGGATCGTCTAGAGGATCTAAGCAATGACCCCAATCTCAAGCCACATAATGTGGCGAGACGTCAAGGGGGGTTTCTGGAGTTCGGCAAATAGGTCGGGGAAGTTGGTGTGGCACCAGTTTCCACCGACCGCTTCGTGAAAGCAACTCAAAACGAATTGAGTGGACACGCAGGAGAAGAAGATGTGATTCAAGTTGGGGATACCGCACAACGGGCATATGTTAGTTCCCGGGCCATTTCTCTTGCGAACCTCGACCCCAGGGGGTTCGACCGCAAATCCATTGCCACATGAAGATCCGGATCTTCAGAGGCAGGCGGATGGACCACACCCTCGTAAGGGGGAGGGGCGGAGGAGGGTGCGATGGCCTGGTAGAGAGACTTGGTGGAGAATTGGCCAGAAGGCTCCAGGCGCCAACGCACCTAGTCAGGCCCACCGTCCACCATCGGCTCGTGGAGAGCAACATAGTCCAGTAACTCACGCCAAGCGGCGGAGTCCGGGGGGCCCAAATGGCCTCCGGAAGGTGAGGCACCCTAAGTCAATAAGGGCCCTCTCGACTGAGATCACAGGATCGACGGAGATGGAGAAGAGGACGGGAAAGCGCGCAGCAAAGGGAGTATATCCGTCCCACCAATCAAACCAGAACAAAGTCGACGCCCCGGAGCTCACCAAGATGGAAGTCCCAATGCGGAGAACCGAAAGAAGCTAGAGAACCGACTGCCAGAACTGGGAGCCGCCAGATCTCTGAGAGAAGGCGAGGGGCTGTCCACGCAGGTATTTGTTTTGGATGATGTCGAGCCAAAGGCCACCGTGACCTTGCAAAATGCGCCAAAGCCAACGGGATAGGAGGGCGATATTCATGCGCTTAGAGCACATAATGCCGAGGCCTCCTTGTTCCTTGGGCTTGAAAATGTCAGGCCAACTGACCATATGATACTTCTGCTTATCATTGTCGCCAGCCCAGTAGAAACGAGACTGGACTTTGGCGATCTCATGGTGCAGAGTCTCATGAAGGTTGTAGAAGCTCATGAGAAACAAGAGGAGGCCGGAGAGGGAAGAGTTAATGAGAATTGTCCGGGCCGCCTTTGATAACCATCTCCCCTGCCATGGCTCGATGCACGTTTGAAGCTTAGCCACGGTCGGCCGCAAGTCCGCGACGGTGAGCCGGGAGTCACTAATGGGCGTACCCAAGTAGGTCATGGGAAAGGAGCCCAAGCGGCAGTTAAGCCGGTTGGCAATGGCCAGACTCTCCATAGGAGAATAGTCCATCACCATAATATCACTCTTGTCGAAGTTTATCTTAAGGCCATACATTTGTTGGAAGCAGAGGAGGAGGAATCTGAGGTTGGAGATGTCCGCCTCTGAGCCTTCGACCATGATGAAGGTGTCGTTGGCATACTGGAGGAGGGAAATCCTGGAGCCTCCGGCCAGGTGGGGGGTGATCCCATGAATATGGCCAGCAGCCTTCGCCTTATCCAGGATGGCGGCAAGAGCGTCCACCACCATATTGAACAAGAACGGAGAGAAGGGGTCCCCTTGCCTAACCCCACAAAGGGTGGGGAAGTAAGGGCCTATATCTCCGTTGATGTTCACGGCCGTGAGACCGCAGGAGACCATCTGCATGACTCTAGTGATCCAACAGTCGTCGAAGCCCTTCCGGAGAAAAACGTCCTGAAGGAAGGTCCAACTGACAGTGTCATAAGCCTTATGGAAATCAATCTTCAGGAATACCGCCTTGAGGTGTTTGGCGCGGACCTCATGGAGGACTTCGTGAAGGACAAGCACCCCATCCAGAATATACCGACCTTAATTGAAGGCGGACTGGTTGGGGTGGGTAATGCGGCCAGCAAGACGGGTCACCCTATTGGCGTACCCTTTTGCTAGAATCCGTAAAATCACGTTAATGACCGTGATCGGGCGAAACTGGCGGATGTTGGAAGCGCCAACCACCTTAGGAATGAGAGAGATGATCCCAAAGTTGAGGCGTCCGAGGTCGATGGAGCCAACGTAGAACTCGTCAAAGATGGCCATGACCTCCAGTTTAATCGCATTCCAGAAGGTCTGGAAGAATTTAACTGAGAGGCCGTCTGGACCCGGCGCCGAGGTAGGGTTCATGCCACTAATGGTAGCCCAGACCTCGCTCTCGGAGAAGGGGCCGTAAGGGACGCGTTCTCCGCATCAAAGACTAGCTGGGGGCCGGTCCAACAATTAGGGGCCAGGGAGAGGCTGCTCCTAGGAGCTGCAGAGAACAAAGATCTATAGAACCCATTAACGTGGGTCCGAATGTCACGGGGGTCTTGACGGAGGGTCGCGCCATCCCACAAGAGGGGGATGGTGTTACGTCTACGACGGCCATTCGCGATGGCCTGAAAGTAGGCCGTGTTCACGTCACCCTTTGAAACCCATTTCTGGGCACCACGGAGGCGCCAATAGGCCTCTTCATCGGTGTAGATGACGGAGAGTTGATCTTCTAAGTCATAGAGAGAGAGAGAGACACTCATCGGGAGAGACTCCAACCGCGTCTGCACGCAGGTCAAGGGTCTGGATGGCGGTCAAGAGGGCCTTCTTGCGATCGCGGAGGTCTCGACCCAGGTTAGCCCCCCAACCCTTCATGAGCTGCCGGCCACGCTTGGCACAGAAGTGCCACGAGTCAATGGCCGAAGGGGGCGGGGGTGAGGGTGCGCGCGAGCCTCCACCCAGCGGGCTCCCACTGCCACCACGAAACCGGTTTGGCACAGCCAGAAGGTCTCAAACCGGAATCGTGGGGTAATCGGCTGCCGCTCATCGGCGGAGGACAGAAGGAGGGGTACATGGTCAGAGCAAATCCGGGTGATGGCGCGAAGGGAAGCTAGGGGACAGCGGAGGTCCCAATCCGGGGAAACTAGGACCCTGTCCAGGACGGACTGGGTCGGGGATGCCTGCCGATTCGTCCAGGTGAAGCTGGCGCCAATCCTATAAATCTCACGGAGACCAAGTTCAGCAATGAAGTCATTAAACATTTGCATCCGTGCAAAGTTGACATTCGCATTGCTCTTGTCTTTGGCGACACGGAGGAGGTTAAAATCGCCTCCAACCACCACCGGAAGGGAGGCCGCCGAGATCTTCCGGTGGAGCTCCTCGAGGAAGGGAGCAGAGCGGGTATGGTTTGTCGGCCCGTAGATGATGATAACCTCCCACTTGAAGTTAGAGCCCGCTCGTAAAGTTCCATGCAAACAAAGAATTCCGCCCGGTCCATGCTACCGACCTCAAAGGTGGCATCCTTAACGCCTAAAAGGATGCCCCCCGAATGGCCACGCTCCCACTAGAAGGGAGCCAATGCCACGCAAAGAGGTAGGAGCTCAGACGGTCAAGCTCAGGAAGCAAGAATTCAGTACACATGGTTTCTTGGATGGCGACAATGTCAATGTGTACATCACGCATGTATTCCACGAGTTGGCGGTGACGACCATCATGGCCGAAACCGCGGATGTTCTTGAAGAGGGCTCGCATTAAGGCGCCATTGCGGGGCTGCTTGACCCCAGCACACGAGAGGCACTTTGGCGCAGAGGGCAGCAGTGTGGGAGTGGGTGCGACCGCGGAGCTCGGCCCCGGCAAGCGGGAGAAGGCCACCGGTCTGTCTCGGCGGCGTCGAGGAGGGGTCCTCCCTAGTAGTGGGGGGAACAGGTGGCAAAAGCAGGGCCGCACGGGCCTCCGCAAGTCTCCCGTCAAGAATCTCGCGGGCCCTAATGGCCTCGATCTGGACCAAGGGGGACCCTCTTCCCCCCTGAAGATGATCGCGAAGTCTGATGCAACCCTCACAAGATTGCCAAGGGGAGCCGACTCGAGAGCAGAAAAAGAACAAGTCGAAGCCGAAGGGGGAACTGCAGGCGTACCTGGCTCCAGGTTCCAAGCAGCAGCGCGGAGCTCCGCCCGCTCATGGATGGGCAGAGCCAGAATTCCCTCGGCGTGCGGCATCAAGCCGAGCGCTCTGGCGGGATGCGGTCACCTGGGAGGAGGCCGGCCGGCCGCGATGGGAGTAGGCCGCGGACCGCGGAGGGGGAGGGCTGGGCGGCCATGGGGGTGGTCACCCAGGCCTCCCCATCCACGGCGGATCTGCCACGGGCGGGAGCTGGACGAGCTGGCCCAGCGCAGCCGGGAGCGTCGGAGTTGGAGACGAACCCATCGGAGGAGGAGCAGGGGAGGCGACGACCGTGGCCGGGACCACCAGTGGCAGCAGCGGCGGTGGCGGGGACACAGCCGGAAGTGGCAGGACGACCACAGAGAGGGGCGCTGGAGGAGAAGCCGCGACCGAGGATGGCAAATCGTCCTTGGAGATCGCCACCGGGGTCGGCGAGAGCAGGTCGGGAGCCAGCGACGCAACCGGAGGCGGCATCGTCACCCAGACCGGCGCAATAGGTGCGGGGTGAGCAGGAGAGTGCGGGGAGGAGGTGGGGCAGACGACCAGGCCGACAGTGGAGATGTCGCTCGCCTTCGACGACTCAGCCACCGAGTCGTACGGGGCATCGAGGAGCAAGCCGGGCGCGGCCTGGCAGCCCTCCCGCCCCCAGCGGCAGGAGGTGGGGGAAGGGGGACGGAGAGCGGGAGTGCGAGTCATCCGAGCCCCCTACTCCTCTGAACGGTGGGAGCGGGGGCGGTGGCGGCAGTGGTAGTCCCCGTCGGCCCCCTGGTTTCCACCGGAAGGGCTAACGTCAAAGGAGCGGGGGCGGCCGACGTGGTTGGGAGGCTCGGGAGCGATCCTGAGGTCAAAGCCCTGGTCGTTGAACAACACACGAATGGTGGCACAGAGCTTGGAGGAGTCGAGGCACTTGATCTTGACCCGGACCTCCTCCTCCTTGCGGAGGGAGAGCTCGTCGACCATCACCACCTTGCCCAAGATCCGGGACATCTGGCGGATGACGAGCTCGGACCGGGCAATATCGGGGAGGCCAGCCACAAGAATCCAGGCGGTGTCCAGGACGGCCATGGCCTGGGCATCAAGGATCGGCTCGGTGATGTTGATGACGAGCTGGTTGAGGGCGAGGGTGATCCGGCCACTGCGAGTGGCGTAACCGTAGATGATGGAGTCGGGGAAGACGACGGTGAAGATGTGGATAGCGATGGGAGTGACGACCCAGTCCCACTGGCACCGGTAGAGGTGGTTGAGCTCGGCCTCAATCATCTCCGTGGAGGCCACCCCGTCGACCATAGTGACAACCGCCTGGAGGGAGGGAGTGGGAGGCGAAACATCGGAGACCTCGAGGTGGAAGAAGCCCAACCCCTCGATGCCGTGGCCGTACATCATAAGCTCCGACGCCACCGGTCTATCCAGGCACAGGAGGGTAGGGTGTCCAAGGTCTTTGCAGAGGTAGCAGCACTGAGGGTTGACGCAATTGACTTGCGAGTGGCCCGCCACCCCGCAGTTGAAGCAGGGGGCAGGGGAGGTTGGAGACGGGCCCCGGAATGGCAGAGGTGCCCGGGGCCGGTGGGGGGAGCACGGGCTGGTTGCCACGGCCCGTGCCGCGGCGCTTCTTCTTCTTGGCCGGTCCAGGGCGACCGCGGGATGAGCCACCACCCAGGGTGGCAGCAGCAGATGGTGCCGAGGAGGCAGCCGCGTGAGGTGGCACATACTTCCGAGCGGCAGGAGCAGGCGGCGGGGCTTGGGCTCGAGGAGAGGTGGGGTGCTATGACCGGGACGGGGAGGGGCTACGGCCATGGCGCTGGGCCGGAGATGGAGAGTGACGACGGGAGCACCAGTCACCCGAGGTCGCCGGGCGGGGGGAGCGGGATCGGCCCTGGGCGTCGCGGTGGGAAGGGGACCGCCGGTCGTCACGGCGGCCCTCGCGGATTTCCCACAGCTCGCGCCGAAGCGAGTCCGGAGACTGGCGGGAGGAGTCGCGCCGATCCTCGGCACGGAGCTTGTGCTGGGCCGCGCCATCATCACATTCGCAGCGCATCTCCTACCGTGGCGAGGGAGGAGGGGGACGGGGCAGCAGCGGTGGCCGAACATGGGGGAGGGGAGGTCGGCGCGGCGCATAGGGGAGCGGAGGAGGGGAGGGCAGGGTTGGGGGAGGAGGCAGGCGCGACCAGAAGGCCCTGAGGGAGCCAAATTGAGGCGATCGGCAGCTTGGGCCTAGGGCACGCATGAGGCCCAGGCCCCTCAGGCTGGCCCATCCGAGGCGATGATGACCCAGTGGGAGGGAGCTACGGATGGGTCGGGCCGAGGCCCAAGATGCTCGGCGCAAGGGCCGCACGGACTAGCAAGCGGGGCGGCCCCGAGACCTGTAGGGTTTCCCCCGAGGGACGGAGCACCGCCGCCGCCGCCGCCGGCGTGTCACCGGAGCAGGCGGGACCGGAGCAAAGCTCGGGGCAGAGCGACCAGAAGCGGAGCGAGGAGGACCCAAATGCAGCGATGAACGGTCGGAAGGGCGATGAGCGCACGAACAGAGACGATGGGGAGAGGCCACAGCGAGCCGCAGGCGGAGCCAGGGGCAATGCCGAGCGCTGCCCGGCCATAGGGCGGCATCACGACACTACAAAAAAAAGACACATCCATGACATTTTGGACCGAACGAAAAAAATTTCTGTCATACATATGACACTTCTATGATGATAATTGTGACAAAACCCGGTATCATCATAGATGTGGTGGGCTCCTACTTCTATGGAAAAAAAATCATGACAGAAAATGGGCTTTTCGTCCTGGGCGGGCCGGAGACGCAGCTGCATGACATTCTTTGGGCCGTCCATGACGGAAAAAACCGTGGTAGAAGCAAGGGGGAGGAAAATTTCGGGGAGTTGCCGGTTACGGTGGGAGGTCGGGGGCCAAGCGATGCACGTTTCTCTCGTACGTACATGTGTGTGCGTGCGAGGCGTTGGCTCTAACTGAAGCCGAGCGAGGCGTTGGGCTCTAACTGAACCCAAGCAATTGCACTGCAGGCTACGCGTTACTGAACCCGAGCGATCGATCGATGGCTGTTAACTGAACTCGATGGAGCGATTCCTTCGCTACTACTGCTAACTAAAGCCGATCGATTGGATGAACAGTGAGCGTTGCGGGGGGGTTTGGATGAACAGTGCGCGGTGGCCTTGCCTCTGGATGAACAGGAACCCGAGGTGTGGAGGGCTGGATGAACAGTAGACGGTGGAGGGGTGGCCGTGGAGGGGTGATTGAACAGGACCCCATGGTGTGGAGGGCTGGATGAACAGTAGACGGTGGAGGGGTGGTTGAACAGTAGTCGGTGGAGTAGCGCGCGGTGGAGGCTGGATGAACAGGAGCCCGTGGAGGCTGGAGGAGGTCGACGGTAGCCCGTGGAGGCTGGAGGAGGTCGACGGTGGAGATCAACAGTATCCCGTGGAGTCCCATTTTGTGGTACGCCACACCCCTCCCCCCCTCCATTTCGACCGTAGCGCTCCAACACAAGTCCGTTTCATCCGTTTTGCGGTACGCCACACCCCTCCCGATCAACAGGACCCCGTTTCGACCGTAGGACGTCCGTTTCGTCCGTTTTGCGGTACGCCACACCCCTCCCGATCAACAGGACCCCTGTTTCGACCGTAGGAGGTCCGTTTCCTCCGTTTTGCGGCATGCCACACCCCTCCCGATCAACAGGACCCCCGTTTCGACCGTAGGAGGTCTGTTTCCTCCGTTTTGCGGTATGCGCGACTAGGCGTTTGAGACCCCGCCCGTATGTACACATACGTGACCGTATTTTCTTTCTTGCACCCTGGCCGCTGTACGTACGTGTACATGCTACGTGCGCACCTCTACTACGACACGTGCGCGCCTCTACATCGACCAGTATGTATGTACACGTTCGCGACCAGGATCACAACGCTATGTATGCTTCGACCAGGTGGGTCCCGACTGTCAGGCACTTCCTTGCCTGATGTAGCTGGTGGGTCCCAGCAGTCAGAGGGGCAAATCGTTTTTTTTTCCGGACGCACTTCCTTGCATGCGAAGGTGTAGCTGGTGGATCCCAGCAGTCAGGGGGGCGAATTGTTTTTTTGCCCGAACGCACTTCCTTGCGTGCGAAGGTGTAGCTGCTGGGTCCCAGCAGTCAAGGGGCGAATCGTTTTTTTTGCCCGGACGCACTTCCTTGCGTGCGAAGGTGTAGCTGGTGGGTCCCAGCAGCCGGGGGCGAATCGTTTTTTATGCACTTCCTTGCGTGCGAAGATGTAGTTGGTGGGTCCCAGCAGTCAGGGGGGTGAATCTTTTTTTTCGAACGCACTTCCTTGCATGCAAATATGTAGCTCGTGGGTCCCAGCAGTTAGGGGGCGAATCATTTTTTTGCAAAATACGATGGCCCGTCCGGTGGGTCCCCGCTGTCAGGTGGAGGAATAATTATTTTACGCGTAATAAGGAGGCACTTCCTTGCGGCTGCCGTGGACCCAGCTGTCAGCCTCTCCACGTACAGTCCACGTCCGATGGAAGTCATTCCTTGACCACATTGACCACGCCGCGCCAAGAGCACCACAGCAGTGGACGACGGCGAGGCCTAGGAAGGGGACGACACAAAGCCGGGGAAGACGCGGCAGTGGATGCACACGCTGAGAGGAGTACGAGGGTTCACTGGTTCGGCTGCGCTGTCGTCGCCGCAAAATAATAGGGGGTGTGGGTCAGTGGGTGAGTGGAGGGATGGCCTGGCCAGCGGTGGGAGTAGTAGGGGCGGTGAGGCCTCCGCGGCAGCATAGCCGGCCACGGGAGGCAGGAGCAGGCGGCACAACCGGCGCTGCTTTGGGCGGCTGGAGCAAGAAGACCAGAGGTTGAAGAAGCACGATGGCCGTTGGATGGACATCGTACTGTAACTGCATCTAGAATCGTTTATATTGACTAAGTTGACAAAGCCTTTGGTACGTCAACTTAGTAGGCCCACAGGTCAGCTTCCGAACGGTGCGCCCCAGATGTCAGGGGGATGAATCATTTTTTGGGCGGGTGAAGCTAGAATATCCGAGATTGAAGAAGAAGCACGGCATCCGTTGGATGGACATCCAACGGCCACTGCTGCTAGAAACATGTGTTGACTATAAGTTGACAAAGCCTTGCATACCCGTCAACTCTGTTTTTTTAGGGGACGCGTCAACTTAGTAAGGCGAGAAGTGTGTGGCAGAGAACTTATAGCCCATTTGAGATTTGTAAGAATGTGTAGCCCATTTTTAAATTCTAATGGAATTTACTACAACCCATTTACAGTTTGTTAAAAGTACAGCCCATTTCAACCAACCGTTCAAAACAGAATTCAATAAAATTTCCCACATTTTGATGGGATCCGAATATTTTTATCCCGAAATTTTAGTCAGATTAAATACAATTTCAATATAAATTTATATTGCGTAAAAATCCAACGAAACATTCCGCTCGCAACAATTAATGAAATTAAAATTTTCAATATTCCAAAAATAATATTTTATAAAGTAATCACTGTTTGGTGCATTTTTTATAGTTACTACCCAGTTTTTATAATTACATCCCATTTATTATTTCTTAAAGCCCATTTTCTTGTTAAGCCCAATGCATCCCTCCTAGGAAAGATTTTCAGCCCAGCGGGACGGAGAATAACAACTTGACCTTGCCTGGGTATTCCTAAAAAAAGTATAGCTGGGCTAGCCATTTTCAGCTTGAAAAATAATAATATCTGGGATGGATATTTGGCCTGGGCTAGACGGGCCACAGCCCGCCCAGTTAATACCTGCAGCGATGTTTTCGTTGTTGTTCAGAGGAGAAAAATTAATATCTGGGGTAAACATCGAAAAACTCTGCAGTGCTCACACCTCAAAAACACAAATACTGCTCGAGCTGCTTGGTCCCAGCTGTCGGCCGCTTCTTGTGCAATTCTCTCGTTTATTGACTACTCCCTCCTTTCAGGTTTATAATGCTCAATTCAAAAATCTCACCAATCAAGGTAGATGGCGAGTGGTGGAATACTTTTCTAGTTTTGCAAAAGCACCTAATTAATGCTCTTGTTATCCTCAAAAAATTATGTTTATCAATGCATTAGTTGCAATGCATGCTTGCATAAAGTACATGCATTGGTCAATTTTCTCTTAATACTTGCATGCAATGATTTAATGCACCTTGGAATCTGAACATGTGATGGAAAACAACCAAATTGAGCCTTATAAAATTGAAAAACTAAAATTTTGAGAAAAGCCCTATAAACCGGAAAGGAGGGAGTACATAGGTAGACAATGGTGTGGGACCGTGATGTCAGGAAACCAGGAGGAAGCAAAATAAATTATAGTTATATATATATATATATATATATATATATATATATAATAAGGAGGCACTTGCGTACATGAGGCTATGGACCTGGTGGGTCCCCATTGTCATCCTATCCAATTAAAGTGATCTCCTCGCCCGCGCGCGCTTTCCACCCGAAACAGTCAGCGCCGGCCGCCCCGCTTCCCGGTGCAGGCGATTGCGCTGCCTTCAAACGACACAAGCGACGTCCGTCCGTCCATCTGCCACACACATTAATGATACGCGGTTGCCAAGGCGGCTACTCCGGCGTCACACGTCCGTCCCTCCGCCCGCCCACCATTGCTATATAAACTGCTGCGCCGGCCATAGCCGCAGTCATCCGCATCCGTTGCCTTTCTCCTGTCCACACCACTACTGCCCACCATGGCTTCCTCGCGCTCCAGCGCTCTTCGGGACGGGTGGACGATGGACCACACGGAGATAGCGGCCATTGCTGCCGACCGGCTGGCCGGCAGGCAGCCGGAGGACAACGACGTCCCAATGGAGAACATGGTAGTCGACGATCCGGCGCCAACCCCCTCCTCCGCGCCATCCTCGCCGGTGCATTGCACCATGACCATCGGCGAGGCCCGTGCCCAATATATGGACAGCGTGAGGCAGATGCGTGAGGAGTAGTTCCGGGAGGCGTAGGCCGACGCCGCGTACAACCACCATCTCCTCCAGGAGCACCTACAGGCGGAGGAGCAGATCGCCGCGGAGCGGGCGGAGCAGGAGGCGCTGCTCGACTCATAACGCTCCGCCCGCAAGGGCCGCCTCGAGCGCTGGCGGTACCGCATGCGGGTGGCGGAGGCTGCGGCCGCCTACAAAGAGGCTAGTAAAGAGGGCGATGAAGCGGGTGAGGCGTTGTTTGGCGAGACCGAGGACGAGGCAGAGGACAATGCCGGCTCCGACGAGTCCCCGCTCCGCTGGCATCAACGACGCCCTGCTCCGCCGACGCCCCGCGGCGCCAACAATGAGGCAGAGGACACCGCCGGCTCCGCCGAGGCCCCGCGGCGCCAACAACGTGGCAGAGGACACCGCCAGCTCCGCCGAAGCCCCGCCTCGCCAACAACGAGGCAGAGGACATCGTCGGCTCAGCCGAGGCCCCACCATGCCGGCAACGTGGGGGAGGATTTCCACCGCTCCGCTGAGGCGCCGCCCGCCGGCAACGAGACAGAGGCATCGTGGGCTCCGCCGAGGCCCCGCCCCGCTGCCAACGAGGCCGCGCCACACAGAAAACGAGGAAGAGTAGAACACGGTAGGTCACCGCCGCTCGGGTCCAAGTAAGGCCACCGCTGCTACCCTCCGGTTGAAGCCAAGCTAGGCGGGTTGACCATTGACGGCCGGTTAGCTTCTTGGCGGCGACGTGGAGTCGGAGAGCTGCCCTCGAGAAGAACGCTGCTTCTACTTAACTACTGGTGCAGTTGGCTGACTGGCACGTGGGCCCAACAGGCCACATGTCAGTTATGCAAGTGCACCTGCAGTTAAGTCACTGAAGCTTGTGTTCGGCTCAGCGGGACACATGTGGGTAGCTTCGGTTAATTAATTATACCTCTAGCGCACCCCTTTTTAGTTTTTTTCGAAAAGGAGGATGACCCCCGGCCTCTGCATCTGGGATATGCATGCGGCCACAAACACCCCTTTTTAGTTGAAGAATGTATGAAATGTAATGAAATTCGACATGTTTATATGAAATCCGACCATGTATGAATGAATTTATTTCGATTAGTTCGAATTCCTGTATCACTGGCATTGGATGAACATGCAAAAAATACGTACTAGCATTATTCCCAGGGTGATCACCATGTTTGTAGCAGTTTCACATGTACTCCCTCCGGTCCTTTCTAGTCTGCATACAAGTTTTGTCTGCGGTCAAAATATCTCTACTTTGACCAATCTTATACAAAAAAGTATGCACTTTCACAATGTGCAAATTAAAAAGGAACAGAAGGAGTACAGAGAGTTTGAGCAGCCTTTTAGCATTTCTATACATTGCAATCAACCACACAGGCCTGGCAATTCATAGAGAACATTCAAAACAATCAATGATTATGCATCGCAGCGACCCACATGTCAGAGGCAATATTTACTTCACAACTAAAGAATAAAGAAAAAATTGATCGCAGCTACTGACAGCAAAGGGCGTCCCATTCGAAAATATCAAACGCATATCTTGCTAAAATCAATGAGCAAAATTTGACAAGGTTGTCCCATTCCAAAATATCAAATGCCTGCGATTGTGGAATGGGCAGGGTTTGCCATCAGTTCGGACATTGACATGGCAACTCGTGCTAAATAAACCAGATGTTCTTTTTGTGCAGTTCCACCAAAATCAACCAAATTCGCGCGTAGCTTGTATGATTTCGCCCTTATATGTTGCAACGCCTTGAACTTATGGGCACCTCCTTTCTTGTGGTGGAAATGAATGATTCGATGTATTCATGAACATTTTGTGCAGTTCCCGTTGAAATCAAGCTGAGCACCCCTGTTTGCACAAATACAACAAAGTGATTAGTATAAAGCAAACTGTACTGTGAATTGACAGTTTCAACAGGCACATACATGGTCCATGTAGAGCACACTTTTAGAAAAATGGAACTCACCAGAAAGAATCCTAGAACAACATTGTACTCGCGCATCACAGCAAAAAAATGGACATTTGTCAGTCCTTCTGAGCTGAAGTTAGTTTGGTCTTGTGGGGAGTAATGTAACCATCCTTCAACTGCTCCTTCTGATGAGAAGATAGACAGTGCTTCTTCATCCTGGCATAATCGGAACTAGTCACTTAACATACTCCATATTCTTCTTCAGAGGAAGATGATCCTGTTGTGCAAAGACAAGAGGACTAGTAAATGCTAGCATCCATGTTTGCTTGAAAAAAAGGAAAGGAAATATTTAAAACAGCATAGATGAAGCACTTCCCATGGACAATACCACTTTTTCATGACAGTATCTAAACAGTAGCACAACACCAATAGAGATGACAAAGCTCAATCATATGGATGAAATTAGTGGGCGAGTACCAACCTTTGTCAGGAGGCTGATTGTGTAGAGCATACAGACGAAGCACTTCTCGGGAACCATCTGTTGCTATCTACGGGGGTGGCCATGCTTACTATATACTCCTCGATTAGTTTAATGTTTCCAACATCTTCTTGTGCAGTTCCACTAAAATATATGGTATCTTCAAAGAAGATCCCTGTTTGCACAAGTAGAGATAATTACGTATGGCATCAAATCAGTGGCAAAACAATTGCTCGTTCCAGCCATAGCAATAAATTAAGATGCAAAACTATATCATTACTTGTGTCATCACAGTTCCAGTGCTTCATTACAGCACCGGGAGTTGATTTTTGTTTTTCTTCCGCTTGTTCTTCCCCGTCATCACTTGGTTCAATAACAGACAAGCTTCGCCTTCAATGTAAGATTTGGCATGTCAATTAGGGAGCACAAGTATAGTACTAAACTTAATTTTCTGATGAAAGTGGCAAAATACAGGCCAACAGTTGTGAAATATCCTTATCTTACCTCAATGGGATATTACGGTGCACATACAGATTGGAAGTCTTGTCTCCATTTGTGAAGTTCACTAAAATCAAGCAACATTATCATACAAGTAGCACAACATATGAAAGCACACCGCAGAATCATGTGAAAGAAGGCTAGTACTGACCTCTCATGATGCGGAATTCAAACAACTCACAAGAAGAAGATCTGAACCAAATTCGCCTTAATGGATAGGAAGTAAGATCTCCTCTTGTGTAGTTCCACTAAGATCAAGCAATCAAGCAACGTTGTCGGTGTGACATTTTGGTTGAACTACACAAAACACTCTTAAAACAAAAGTGTTTTGTGCAGTGCAACAAAAGGTCACAATGGCAACGAGGTGAAGTAGATAACCCTGTTTACACAGAGGTGCAAAGGAAACAATTAGTGGTCAATAACGGTGGATGACACAGAAGCCAACAAAAAGAAGCATCTACCTTATCTAAATGGGAAAGAGAGCAAGACAGTAGCATTTCTCAAACGGTGACATTGATTAATATTAACATAGAGATTATATTAACAATAAAATTCGTTAAACATGTAATTTGCTTTTAACTGTGGCATTGCATCAATTTTCCAGCGGCATTATTAGAGGGTGTTTGTTTACAGGGACATTTTGGTGTAGGGACTAAAAAACTCTGTGTCAGTCACATCTAAACCAAACAGGAGGGACTTTTTGGGACTAAAAGTGGGCATTTGGGAATAAAGAAAGAAGACCCCGAGGGAGTCTTTTTGGGACTTTTTCCAACAGTTGCCCCTGCCACGGATCGCACCATATTTCTATTAGTTCATTACTAGGGGTAACATGGTATTTTATCATGTCATTTAATAACCTCTAGTCCATGTTTAGTCCCTGGAACCAAGCAGGTAGGGACTAGGGAGTTTCTAACCAAACAGGGCCATAGATTAATAACAGCTAATGAGTTGCACGGGACAGTGGACGCACCAGCACCATGTGCATCTACCGATGTACTGTGGTCATGCACATTCTGTTGCAACAAAGAACAAACAACCAAGGAGCATATTTGTGTTGGTCCCAGTTTTGTTATCTTTAGACACCTTTCCCTATGTGAGCGAAGCAAATCTAGTCCTGCTCAAACTCTACAGCCTTGTCCCTTCCTTTCCTTTTTGAACTAGTACTTTCGCCCCTTCCTTTCCTCTTTGAACCACGTCCTAGATTTATGCGATACAACTTTCCCCACTACTTTCCCCCATTCCTTTCCTCTTTGAACCACGTCCTAGATTCATGCTATACAACTTTCCCCTTCATTTCCTCTTTGAACCACGTCCTAGATTCATGCTATATACAACTTTTCCCACTACTTTCCCCCACTCCTTTCCTCTTTGAACCACGTCCTAGATTCATGGTATACATGCAGCTAGATCAATGCATGTGGAGTAAGTAAAATATACCTTAAGGTTCTTGGGGCGTGGTTCAGTGGGCGACGGGACGGCGGCAAAGAAGAAGGGTCGGAGGCCCTCCCGCGCCGCTGCTGGGTGGAAAGTGAATAGCAGCGCCGGTAGTGGATTCCCTCCCTCGCCGACGGCGACAGCGTTAAGCCTCCTTCCCTTCCCGGCAGATGGATCCTGCCGGCTCTTTGAGCAGCAGTGAGGGGAGAGAGAGGCCAACGAAGTCTTGTTTAGATCTGGAGAGGGCGAGAGAGTGTGAAGAGAGCAACTACAAGCGCTGAGGATCCAGCGGGAGAGGGCGAGAGAGTGTGAAGAGAGCAACTACAAGCGCTGAGGCTCCAGCGTGTATATATATACTGGAGAGAGAGTGTGAAGCGTGCAAACCCTAGAAAACATTTTGACCAGTCAAAGAATCCTCCTCGCAAAAATTATGCTCAAGTGTAGTTATCGAAACCGAGACCTCAAGTTTGATGAGCGAACAGGCTAACCAGCTACACAACCCTCCCGCTATGTTCAACGAGAGGAAAATAACCTTTTATACATTCCTGCATTCGTGTGACAGGCATGCCGTGTTTTTTTGTGTGTGTGTGTGTGGGAGTCATTAGGATTTCAATCATAATCGTGTCATGTGGCTTTGGTGGTAAGACTATCCACAGTGGTGCAGAAATAATGCAGCCTTAGTCACCTTACCTCTCTCCACGTAGTACGTTGGGTCCCACCAGTCAGAGGGTGAAACAAACAAATTAATAAGAAAAATTGAAAGCGCCAGCGGTGTATCTTACTACCTCACACATCTCGCTACTGCTCGGGAACACTGTCCAATTGATCCCTCTGTTCGCTCATGTACTACTTTAAGTGAATCCTTATTATAACATGGACACAAATTTTGGGCACTTGTATTCGACTTAAGTCAGTGTGCCACCATATCTCGTATACTTACTACTCCCTCCGTCTAGGTGTAATAAGTCACGTTAGAAGGTGCAATGGGACCAAGGTGCGTGCGTGTGCGTGTGTGTGTTAGAGAGTGCGACAGATCGACCTACTCCTACAGAGATATGGTGTGTAGTGTACGATTTTAGCCGCGAGAGTCGGTGCATCCTCTTGTTTCCGGGCGTGTCCGGTAGGGACATGCGGACAGCTGCCACGCCCGCTCCTGACCAGCCTGGCCCACCCAAAGCCCCTCCACCGCCCACGCGCGCTTCCCGCCCGAAACGGTTAGCGCCGCTCCAAAGAATCGGTGCCGCATTCATGCCCGGGCAGAGGGGACGCGGCCTATCACTGGCGCAAGAGTGATGGTTGCTTCATCCGTCCAACTTACTGCTGGGTCTATGTGATTTGACAGCTCATTGGTCTTTATTACTGAGGTGGTAGGACTGCTGGATGTCCCACGCTTTCGGCGAAAGGAGGTAGTAGATTACAACTTTCTCCATTCTTACAGCGGAGGAGTGCAAGAGCAGTGAAAACACGCAGGCTCAGTGATTACATGGCCCACCTCACACTATCACCGTGCGACACCTAACTCTTTACATAGTACTCCCTCCGTTCCTAAATATTACTAGATGATTCCCCGCTCGTTGCCGCAAAACAGCGGTATATCTCTCTGCGCAAAATTATCGATTTCATAGAACTAAAAAAAATCTATAACCGCATGACAAATGTGGTAGACAAACTAAATAAACTCCCATCATCATTTAGATCATCCACATAAGGAAAAAAGATCAGGCAACTCCTACTGCATAATGGGATTATATTTTTCTTTTTGACATGTTAATGGGACTTAAAAGCTCACTTACATGCATGCTACCGGTGCATGCTTGCATACAGACATGTTGATGTGATTTAAAACCCACTCACATGCATGTGCCACGGTATTTCTGCATGCTCGCATGTGGCTTAGTGCTGAGCCTCTCAACGTCTAGATCAGACGGCTATTATGACTGATTTACTTCATCTAACGGCTACGTCAATTTTGATGATGTGGCTCAAGGAGAAGATAGAGAATTCCTAGTAGTGGGGGCTAGCTATTACTAGTAGATAAGTCCTTGTAGAGATTCCACTAGGTGAACTACATACAGAACAAAATGAATGAATCTACACTTAAAATGCATCTATATACATCCGCATGTGGTTAATGGTGAAATCTCTACAAAGACTTATATTTAGGAACGGAGGAAGTACTAGTATAGTACTAGTACGTACTGTAATTTATCAGCGAGATAAATTTGTACAATGCTATGAAGCTTCTAGCTCCTGTTACATGTATCTTGCGTCCAAGGTTGCCCGTTGCAACATTTCATCAAATACAAAGGAGACTAACATGCATGCTATTGCATCTCAATGATTGACAGATCATAGCAAATATGTACTCCCTCTGTTCCAAAATAAGTGTCTCAACTTTGTGCAAACTTTAGTACAAAGTTGTACTACTACTAAAGTTGACACTTATTTTGGAACAGAGGCAGCTAAAGAAAAAAACGATCCTTGCAGTCCCTAGCCCTTGAACCGTGAACCCTGACCAGACTTCAATTTGCTGGCAACGTTCGAGCTTTCTAATAAATGAAGTTTGCAACCTTTTGACCATCGGATCATTTTGTGCAGTTTCACCAAAATCGAGATGAGCATCCCTGTGGCAAAGAAATTGAATAAGCGTGATTAGAATAAGATTACTAGGACTAGTTGATGAGACATAAACTCATCACAAATACAGTACGTATAAGCCAGTAGATGTATCAGGTATGTGCGGGGCAAAGAAGTAGAGAAATATCCACAGGGAGTGATGTGGGCAGCTGGAGTAGTGGAGCAAGCCGACTGTAAAGGGAGTTGTACCTGAGGGACGTAGCTCAACCTTGAGGAGGGCGGCAGGAGGCGGCAACTGCCCACGTCGCGGCAGTGAGCAAGGGACGAAGGCAACCTCACCGGCTTTGTGAGAGAGAACGGCGGGGATCCCTGATCGGGACGTGCCGACAGTGGGTTTTCGCCGTCGGCGACGGACACCGCATCTACACTAAGCATCCACCCCTTCCCCAAGCGGACGTGATCCGCCGAGATGTTAGAGATGTGGCCACAGTCATTTTGTGCGAGAGAGTGTGAAGAGAGCAACCCCAGCAAGCAACCGTGTAGGCTGGCCCGTCCTGACTATGTATATAGTGGAGCGGTTTCCTTTTCTCTCCATATGAACCTATCATATTGCGTACGTGCCACTGAAGAAAAAAATTATTTATAAATGACGCGGCACCTACTACTCGTTCTCCTATAACCTTGCGCTTGGCATCTCCAAAATATTAACCTTGCGATTGGCTCTTCGCCTCTTCGGGAAGTCGAGCAATAGTGCAGTATATATCGTTCTGGCTATATTAGACCGAATGAATTGCTGCACGTCCACCACGTGGGCGAGGGTCGAGGGGCGAGGGAGAGTGCTACATACGGAGCAAAATGAGTGAATGTACACTCTAAAATACGTCTATATACATCAGTGTTTGGTGTATGTACTAGTAGTTCATATTGAAATCTACTAAGGACATATATATTCCAAACAATATGATATAATCTCTATAACCAAGGTAGTAGGGACGAGGAGTAAACGGAGGGAGTAGTAAATTTTTCTCCTCATCCTGCGAGCCACCGCGCGCATGGGCGAGGGAGGAGCAAGCTTCACCTCATCCTGCGAGCCACCGCGCCCGTGGGCGGGGGAGACGGCGTACTAAGCAAGCTTCTCCTCGTTTTGCAACTTGACGGGACACATCAAAAGTACTCCAGTGTATAGAGCCTTGCCTCTAAGGTAGGCCCCACATGGTTTGCCTCCTTTTCTAATTTAACATAATGCGTCAGGTCGCAATTTGTTTGTTCACCCGTGGTAGACGATCCTCCCTCCACCAAGTGGACAACCAGTACACGTGCCAAATTACCACGTGGGCTGCCTTTTTCATACAGAAATGAGCTCCACCGTGTACCCGCGCGGGTGTGGTTGAGAAAGAGACGGGAGTACGTGCGCCGTGCATGCACCTCTTCTCTTCATGCACGTCCCCCACCTATGTGGGTGTGTGTGAGAGATACAAACC